>NW_025207552.1:4336-13061 GCF_004010195.1 Chiloscyllium plagiosum | reverse complement strand
TATCTACTCATGTCCCTCCCCACCCCCCCTTCTCCACCTATCCACTCATGTCCCTCCACTCCCTTCCTCTGTCTTCAGAACTGTTAGGAAGGTGCAGGAGTGTACTGTACCTTTAAGAGAGTTAAAAGCTAGCAGAACTATCAGACAGCACCATGTGCTCTGAATAAGATACAATGTAACCTGTTGCTCCAGCAGCTAGGGTAGCTGGTTGCCTGGAGAGAAGAACAAAGTTGAATTAGGCCAATCAGTTTAAATTATAGCCCAAAAAACCCCAAACTCCAATCCAGTTTGAATTGAGTAGATTGACAATATTAAAAGCCAATGACACAATCCGATGCCTTGGGGATATAAGACCAGGGAAGACATGAACGTTGAAACAGAACTGCCAAAAGGCCAATAGTTGTAGACTGCTGGTCAGAACTCCCTGAGAGGTACCTGTCTAGAGAAGGAGTTTGCACACAGAGAAACATCAATACAGACCTAGAGAGCAAATCGACAGAGGAGGATAGAAAGAGAAGATTCGACAGCTGGCTGGTTTTGAAATTTGAATTTTTTGGTAAATCTTACTCGGGAGGTTGTATTGGTCTAGAAGTGTAGAAGAGAAAGTAAAAGATAGGTTAGAGAAAGGAGTTGGAAATAGTTGTTAGGTAATTATCCTCTGTTAGATTTAAAAAAAATAAAGGTGTTAATTTTTACTTCAACTAGTGACTTTTGAAAGCAATTCCTTCCCTCTCAAGTTTTGACCAATTCCCACACGGGGTAAATCTTTTCTGTGTTGCTGGTTTAAATTAGTAGAGGAGTTTACCCGGTGTTGTAACTGAACAAATACCACTATTTGCCAGCTGCTTGTAGTTCTGATGAAGAGTCATGGAGTTCAGGAGCTAACTCTGCTTTGTTCCCACAGATGCTGCCAGACCTGCTGAATGTTTCCAGCAATGTGTTTACTGTTTCAGATCTCCAGCATCCACAGTTATTGTTTTATAACAATAAAGGGTATCCTTCGCTTAGAAACTGGATGCATCAACAGTACTGGGCACTGCGCTGGGCACTGCAATGATCAGTTAGATTGCCAATTAATAATAGTGTTCGTCAGCTTCTATCGATTGCAGACTCAACTCTAGAAACTCAATTTGCTTCCACTACACATTTGAATTTACTGTTTCCTCAACTGCAGTGCTGGTCTCATCTAACTGCAGTGCTGGTCTCATCCAACTGCAGTGCTAGTCCCATCCAACTGCAATGCTGGTCCCATCTAACTGCACTGCTGCTCCCATCCAACTGCAGTGCTGCTCCCATCCAACTGCAGTGCTGGTCCCATCCAACTGCAGTGCTGGTCCCATCCAACTGCAGTGCTGGTCTCATCCAAAGGCAGTGCTGGTCCCATCCAACTGAAGTGCTGGTCTCATCTAACTGCAGTGCTGGTCACATCCAACTGCAGTGCTGGTCTCATCCAACTGCAGTCCTGGTCTCATCTAACTGCAGTGCTGGTCCCATCCAACTGCAGTGCTGGTCGCATCCAACTGCAGTGCTGGTCTCATCCAACTGCAATGCTGGTCACATACAACTGCAGTGCTGGTCCCATCTAACTGCAATGCTGGTCCTATCAAACTGCAGTGCTGGTCTCATCCAACTGCAGTGCTGGTCCCATCCAACTGCAATGCTGGTCTCATCCCACTGCAGTGCTGGTCCCATCCAACTGCAATGCTGGTCTCATCCCACTGCAATGCTGGTCCCATCCAACTGCAATGCTGGTCCCATCCAACTGCAATGCTGGTACCATCCAACTGCAATGCTGGTCTCATCCAACTGCAATGCTGGTACCATCCAACTGCAATGCTGGTACCATCCAACTGCAATGCTGGTCTCATCCAACTGCCATGCTGGTCCCATCCAACTGCAATGCTAGTCACATCCCACTGCAGTGCTGGTACCATCCCACTGCAGTGCTGGTCCCATCCAACTGCAATGCTGGTCTCATCTAACTGCAGTTCTAGTGTCATCAAACTGCAATGCTGGTCCTATCCCACTGCAGTGCTGGTCACATCCCACTGCAGTGCTGGTCCCATCCAACTGCAAAACTGGTCTCATCCCACTGCAATGCTGGTCCCATCCAACTGCAATGCTGGTCCCATCCAACTGCAATGCTGGTCCCATCCAACTGCAATGCTGGTCCCATCCCACTGCAGTGCTGGTCCCATCCAACTGCAGTGCTGATTTCATCTAACTGCAGTGCTGGTCCCATCGAACTGCAGTGCTTGTCCCATCCAATTGCAGTGCTGGTCCCATCCAACTGCAATGCTGGTCCCATCCAACTGCAATGCTGGTCCCATCCCACTGCAGTGCTGGTCCCATCCAACTGCAGTGCTGATTTCATCTAACTGCAGTGCTGGTCCCATCGAACTGCAGTGCTGGTCCCATCCAACTGCGGTGCAGGTCCCATCCAACTGCAGTACTGGTGTCTTCCAACTGCAGTGCTGGTCGCATGCAACTGCAATGCTGGTCTCATCCAACTGCAGTACTGGTCACATCTAAATGCAGTACTGGTGTCATCCAACTGCATTGTTGGTCTCATGCAACTGCAGTGCTGGTCACAACCACCTGCAGTACTGGTGTCATTCAACTGCAGTGTTGGTCTCATGCAACTGCAGTGCTGACCCATCCTACTGCAGTGCTGGTCTTATCTAACTGCAGTTCTGGTGTCATCTAACCGCAATGCTGGTCCCATCCAACTGCAGTGCTGGTCCCATCCAACTGCAGTGCTGGTCCCATCCAACTGCAGTGCTGGTCTCATCCAACTGCAATGCTGGTCCCATCCAACTGCAATGCTGGTCCCATCCAACTGCAATGCTGGTCCCATCCAACTGCAATGCTGGTCCCATCCAACTGCAATGCTGGTCCCATCCAACTGCAATGCTGGTCCCATCCAACTGCAATGCTGGTCCCATCCAACTGCAATGCTGGTCCCATCCAACTGCAATGCTGGTCCCATCCAACTGCAATGCTGGTCCCATCCAACTGCAATGCTGGTCCCATCCAACTGCAATGCTGGTCCCATCCAACTGCAATGCTGGTCCCATCCAACTGCAATGCTGGTCCCATCCAACTGCAATGCTGGTCCCATCCAACTGCAATGCTGGTCCCATCCAACTGCAATGCTGGTCCCATCCAACTGCAATGCTGGTCCCATCCAACTGCAATGCTGGTCCCATCCAACTGCAATGCTGGTCCCATCCAACTGCAATGCTGGTCCCATCCAACTGCAATGCTGGTCCCATCCAACTGCAATGCTGGTCCCATCCAACTGCAATGCTGGTCCCATCCAACTGCAATGCTGGTCCCATCCAACTGCAATGCTGGTCCCATCCAACTGCAATGCTGGTCCCATCCAACTGCAATGCTGGTCCCATCCAACTGCAATGCTGGTCCCATCCAACTGCAATGCTGGTCCCATCCAACTGCAATGCTGGTCCCATCCAACTGCAATGCTGGTCCCATCCAACTGCAATGCTGGTCCCATCCAACTGCAATGCTGGTCCCATCCAACTGCAATGCTGGTCCCATCCAACTGCAATGCTGGTCCCATCCAACTGCAATGCTGGTCCCATCCAACTGCAATGCTGGTCCCATCCAACTGCAATGCTGGTCCCATCCAACTGCAATGCTGGTCCCATCCAACTGCAATGCTGGTCCCATCCAACTGCAATGCTGGTCCCATCCAACTGCAATGCTGGTCCCATCCAACTGCAATGCTGGTCCCATCCAACTGCAATGCTGGTCCCATCCAACTGCAATGCTGGTCCCATCCAACTGCAATGCTGGTCCCATCCAACTGCAATGCTGGTCCCATCCAACTGCAATGCTGGTCCCATCCAACTGCAATGCTGGTCCCATCCAACTGCAATGCTGGTCCCATCCAACTGCAATGCTGGTCCCATCCAACTGCAATGCTGGTCCCATCCAACTGCAATGCTGGTCCCATCCAACTGCAATGCTGGTCCCATCCAACTGCAATGCTGGTCCCATCCAACTGCAATGCTGGTCCCATCCAACTGCAATGCTGGTCCCATCCAACTGCAATGCTGGTCCCATCCAACTGCAATGCTGGTCCCATCCAACTGCAATGCTGGTCCCATCCAACTGCAATGCTGGTCCCATCCAACTGCAATGCTGGTCCCATCCAACTGCAATGCTGGTCCCATCCAACTGCAATGCTGGTCCCATCCAACTGCAATGCTGGTCCCATCCAACTGCAATGCTGGTCCCATCCAACTGCAATGCTGGTCCCATCCAACTGCAATGCTGGTCCCATCCAACTGCAATGCTGGTCCCATCCAACTGCAATGCTGGTCCCATCCAACTGCAATGCTGGTCCCATCCAACTGCAATGCTGGTCCCATCCAACTGCAATGCTGGTCCCATCCAACTGCAATGCTGGTCCCATCCAACTGCAATGCTGGTCCCATCCAACTGCAATGCTGGTCCCATCCAACTGCAATGCTGGTCCCATCCAACTGCAATGCTGGTCCCATCCAACTGCAATGCTGGTCCCATCCAACTGCAATGCTGGTCCCATCCAACTGCAATGCTGGTCCCATCCAACTGCAATGCTGGTCCCATCCAACTGCAATGCTGGTCCCATCCAACTGCAATGCTGGTCCCATCCAACTGCAATGCTGGTCCCATCCAACTGCAATGCTGGTCCCATCCAACTGCAATGCTGGTCCCATCCAACTGCAATGCTGGTCCCATCCAACTGCAATGCTGGTCCCATCCAACTGCAATGCTGGTCCCATCCAACTGCAATGCTGGTCCCATCCAACTGCAATGCTGGTCCCATCCAACTGCAATGCTGGTCCCATCCAACTGCAATGCTGGTCCCATCCAACTGCAATGCTGGTCCCATCCAACTGCAATGCTGGTCCCATCCAACTGCAATGCTGGTCCCATCCAACTGCAATGCTGGTCCCATCCAACTGCAATGCTGGTCCCATCCAACTGCAATGCTGGTCCCATCCAACTGCAATGCTGGTCCCATCCAACTGCAATGCTGGTCCCATCCAACTGCAATGCTGGTCCCATCCAACTGCAATGCTGGTCCCATCCAACTGCAATGCTGGTCCCATCCAACTGCAATGCTGGTCCCATCCAACTGCAATGCTGGTCCCATCCAACTGCAATGCTGGTCCCATCCAACTGCAATGCTGGTCCCATCCAACTGCAATGCTGGTCCCATCCAACTGCAATGCTGGTCCCATCCAACTGCAATGCTGGTCCCATCCAACTGCAATGCTGGTCCCATCCAACTGCAATGCTGGTCCCATCCAACTGCAATGCTGGTCCCATCCAACTGCAATGCTGGTCCCATCCAACTGCAATGCTGGTCCCATCCAACTGCAATGCTGGTCCCATCCAACTGCAATGCTGGTCCCATCCAACTGCAATGCTGGTCCCATCCAACTGCAATGCTGGTCCCATCCAACTGCAATGCTGGTCCCATCCAACTGCAATGCTGGTCCCATCCAACTGCAATGCTGGTCCCATCCAACTGCAATGCTGGTCCCATCCAACTGCAATGCTGGTCCCATCCAACTGCAATGCTGGTCCCATCCAACTGCAATGCTGGTCCCATCCAACTGCAATGCTGGTCCCATCCAACTGCAATGCTGGTCCCATCCAACTGCAATGCTGGTCCCATCCAACTGCAATGCTGGTCCCATCCAACTGCAATGCTGGTCCCATCCAACTGCAATGCTGGTCCCATCCAACTGCAATGCTGGTCCCATCCAACTGCAATGCTGGTCCCATCCAACTGCAATGCTGGTCCCATCCAACTGCAATGCTGGTCCCATCCAACTGCAATGCTGGTCCCATCCAACTGCAATGCTGGTCCCATCCAACTGCAATGCTGGTCCCATCCAACTGCAATGCTGGTCCCATCCAACTGCAATGCTGGTCCCATCCAACTGCAATGCTGGTCCCATCCAACTGCAATGCTGGTCCCATCCAACTGCAATGCTGGTCCCATCCAACTGCAATGCTGGTCCCATCCAACTGCAATGCTGGTCCCATCCAACTGCAATGCTGGTCCCATCCAACTGCAATGCTGGTCCCATCCAACTGCAATGCTGGTCCCATCCAACTGCAATGCTGGTCCCATCCAACTGCAATGCTGGTCCCATCCAACTGCAATGCTGGTCCCATCCAACTGCAATGCTGGTCCCATCCAACTGCAATGCTGGTCCCATCCAACTGCAATGCTGGTCCCATCCAACTGCAATGCTGGTCCCATCCAACTGCAAACTGCAGTGCTGGTCCCATCTAACTGCAGTGCTGCACCCATCCAACTGCAGTTCAGGGCTCATCTAACTGCAGTGCTGGTCCCATCTAACTGCAGTGCTGCACCCATCCAACTGCAGTTCAGGGCTCATCTAACTGCAGTGCTGGTCCCATCCCACTGTAGTGCTGGTCCCATCCAACTGCAGTACTGGTGTCTTCCAACTGCAATGCTGGTCCCATCCAACTGCAGTGCTGGTCTCATCCAACTGCAATGCTGGTCCCATCCAACTGCAGTGCTGGACCCATCCAACTGCAGTGCTGGTCCCATCCAACTGCAATGCTGGTCCCATCCAACTTCAATGCTGGTCCCATCAAACTCCAATGCTGGTCCCATGCCACTGCAATGCTGGTCCCATCCCACTGCAGTGCTGGTCCCATCCAACTGCAATGCTGGTCCCAACCCACTGCTGTGCTGGCCTCATCCAACTGCAATGCTGGTGCCATCCAACTGCAGTGCTGGTCTCATCCAACTGCAGTGCTGGTCCCATCCAACTGCAGTGCTGATCACATCCAACTGCAGTGCTGCTCCCATCCAACTGCAGTGCAGGTCTCATCTAACTGCAATGCTGGTCCCATCCAACTGCAGAGCTGGTCTCATCCAACTGCAATGCTGGTCCCAACCCACTGCAGTGCTGGTCCCATCCAACTGCAGTGCTGCTCCCATCCAACTGCAGTGCAGGTCTCATCTAACTGCAGTGCTGTTCCCATCCCACAGCAGTGCTGATCCCATCTAACTGCAGTGCTGATCCCATCCAACTGCAGTGCTGGTCACATCTAACTGCAGTGCTGGTCCCATCCAACTGCAGTGCTGCTCCCATCCAACTGCAGTGCTGGTCACATCCAACTGCAATGCTGGTCCCAACCCACTGCAGTGCTGGTCTCATCTAACTGCAAAGCTGGTCTCATCCAACTGCAATGCTGGTCCCATTCAACTGCAATGCTGGTCCCATCCCACTGCAGCGCTGGTCTCATCCAGCTGCAATGCTGGTCCCATCCCACTGCAGTGCTGGCCCCATCCAACTGCAGTGCTGGTCTCATCCAACTGAAGTTCTAGTCCCGTCCAAGTGCAGTATTAGTCCCATCCAACTGCAGTGCTGGTCTCATCCAACTGCAGTGCTGGTCCCATCCCACTGTAGTGCTGGTCCCATACAACTGCAGTGCTGGTGACATCCAACGGCAATGCTGGTCCCATCCAAGTGCAGTGCTAGTCACATCCAATTGCAATGCTGGTCCCATCCAACTGCAATGCTGGTCCCATTCAAACGCAATGCTGGTCCCATTCCACTGCAGTGCTGGTCCCATCCAACTGAAGTGCTGGTTTCATCAAACTCCAGTGCTGGTCCAATCGAACTGCAATGCTGATCCCATCCCACTTCAGTGCTGGTCCCATCCAACTGCAGTACAGGTCTCATCCAACTGCAGTGATGGTCCCATCCAACTGCAGTGCTGGTCCCATCCAACTGCAGTGCTGGTCTCATCCAACTGCAGTGATGGTCCCATCCCACTGTAGTGCTGGTCCCATCCAACTGCAGTGCTGGTCCCATCCCACTGCAATGCTGGTCTCATCCAACTGCAATGCTGGTCCCATCCAACTGCAGTGCTGGTCCCATCCCACTGCAATGCTGGTCACATCCAACTGCAATGCTGGTCTCATCCAACTGCAATGCTGGTCCCATCCAACTGCAGTGCTGGTCCCATCCAACTGCAGTGCTGGTCCCATCCAACTGCAATGCTGGTCTCATCCAACTGCGATGCTGGTCCCATCCAACTGCAATGCTGGTCCCTTCCAACTGCAGTGCTGGTCCCATCCAACTGCAGTGCTGGTCCCATCCAACTGCAATGCTGGTCTCATCCAACTGCAATGCTGGTCACATCCAACTGCAATGCTGGTCCCATCCGACTGCAATGCTGGTCCCATCCAACTGCAATGCTGGTCCCATCCAACTGCAATGCTGGTCCGATCCAACTGCAATGCTAGTCACATCCCACTGCAGTGCTGGTCCCATCCAACTGCAGTACAGGTCTCATCTAACTGCAGTGCTGGTCCCATCCAACTGCAGTACAGGTCTCATCTAACTGCAGTGCTGGTCCCATCCAACTGCAGTGCTCGTCCCATCCAACTGCAGTGCTGGTCACATCCAACTGCAATGCTGGTCCGATCCAACTGCAATGCTAGTCACATCCCACTGCAGTGCTGGTCCCATCCAACTGCAGTGCTCGTCCCATCCAACTGCAGTGCTGGTCACATCCAACTGCAATGCTGGTCCGATCCAACTGCAATGCTAGTCACATCCCACTGCAGTGCTGGTCCCATCCAACTGCAGTGCTGGTCACATCCAACTGCAATGCTGGTCTCATCCAACTGCAATGCTGGTCCCATCCAACTGCA
>NW_025207552.1:0-3430 GCF_004010195.1 Chiloscyllium plagiosum | reverse complement strand
GTGCTGGTCTCATCTAACTGCAGTGCTGGTCCCATCCAACTGCAATGCTTGTCCCATCCAACTGCAATGCTGGTCTCATCCAACTGCAATGCTGGTCCCATCACAATGCAATGCTGGTCCCATCTAACTGCCGTGCTGGTCTCATCTAACTGCAGTGCTGGTCCCATCCAACTGCAATGCTTGTCCCATCCAACTGCAATGCTAGTCCCATCCAACTGCAATGCTAGTCCCATCCAACTGCAATGCTGGTCCCTTCCAACTGCAGTGCTGGTCCCATCCCACTGCAGTGCTGGTCCCATCCCACTGCAGTGCTGGTCCCATCCAACTGCAGTGCTGCTCACATCCAACTGCAATGCTGGTCTCATCCCACTCCAATGCTGGTCCCATCCAACTGCAATGCTGGTCTCATCCAACTGCAATGCTGGTCACATCCAACTGCAATGCTGGTCCCATCCGACTGCAATGCTGGTCCCATCCAACTGCAATGCTGGTCCCATCCAACTGCAATGCTGGTCCGATCCATCTGCAATGCTAGTCACATCCCACTGCAGTGCTGGTCCCATCCAACTGCAGTGCTGGTTTCATCTAACTGCAGTGCTGGTCCCATCCAACTGCAATGCTGGTCCGATCGATCTGCAATGCTGGTCCCATCCAACTGCAGTGCTGGTCCCATCCAACTGCAGTGCTGGTTTCATCTAACTGCAGTGCTGGTCCCATCGAACTGCAATGCTGGTACCATCCTACTGCAATGCTGGTCCCATACCACAGCAATGCTGGTCTCATCCAACTGCAATGCTGGTCCCACCCCACTGCAGTGCTGGTCTCATCCAACTGCAGTGCTGGTCCCATCCAACTGCAATGCTGGTCTCATCTACCAGCAGTGCTGGTCCCATCCAACTGCAATGCTGGTCCCATCACAATGCAATGCTGGTCCCATCTAACTGCCGTGCTGGTCTCATCTAACTGCAGTGCTGGTCCCATCCAACTGCAGTGCTGGTCTCATCCAACTGCAGTGCTGGTCCCATTCAACTGCAGTGCTGGTCTCATCTAACTGCAGTGCTGGTCCCATCCAACTGCTGTGCTGGTCCCATCAAAATGCAGTGCTGATTCCATCCCACTGCAGTGCTGGTCCCATCCAACTGCAGTGCTGGTCCCATCGAACTGCAGTGCTTGTCCCATCCAACTGCAGTGCTGGTCCCATCCAAATGCAGTGCTGGTCACATCCAACTGCAGTGCTGGTCCCATCCAACTGCAGTGCTGGTCCCATCTAACTGCAATGCTGGTCCCATCCAACTGCAGTGCTGGTCCCATCCCACTGTAGTGCTGGTCCCATCCAACTGCAGTGCTGGTCCCATCCCACTGCAGTGCTACTCCCATCCAACTGCAGTGCTGCTCCCATCCAACTGCAGTGCTGGTCCCATCTAACTGCGGTGCTGGTCAAATTCAACTGCAGTGCTGGTCCCATCCCACTGCAGTGCTGGTCCCATCTAACTGCAGTGCTGCTCCCATCCAACTGCAGTGCAGGTCTCATCCCACTGCAGTGCTGGTCTCATCTAACTGCAGTGCTGATCCCATCCAACTGCAGTGCTGCTCCCATCCAACTGCAGTGCTGGTCACATCCAACTGCAATGCTGGTCCCAGCCCACTGCAGTGCTGGTCTCATCTAACTGCAGTGCTGGTCCCATCCAACTGCAGTGCTGGTCCCATCTAACTGCAATGCTGGTGTCATCCAAATGCAATTCTGGTCCCATTCAACTGCAGTGTTGGTCTCATCCAACTGCAGCGCTGGTCTCATCCAGCTGCAATGCTGGTCCCATCCCACTGCAGTGCTGGTCCCATCTAACTGCAGTGCTGGTCCCATGGAACTGCAATGCTCGTCCAATCCAACTGCAATGCTGGTCCCATCCAACTGCAGTACAGGTCTCATGTAACTGCAGTGCTGGTCCCATCCCACTGCAGTGCTGGTCTCATCTAACTGCAGTTCTGGGCCCATCAAACTGCAGTGCTGTCTCATCCAAATGCAATGCTGGTCCCATCCAACTGCAATGCTGGTCCATCCCACTTCAGTGCTGGTCCCATCCAACTGCAGTACAGGTCTCATCTAACTGCAGTGCTGGTCCCATCCCACTGCCGTGCTGGTCTCATCTAACTGCAGTGCTGGTCCCATCAAACTGCAGTGCTGTCTCATCCAAATGCAATGCTGGTCCCATCCCACTGCAGTGCTGGTCTCATCTAACTGCAGTGCTGGTCCCATCCAACTGCAGTGCTGGTCTCATCCAACTGCAGTGCTGGTCCCATCCCACTGTAGTGCTGGTCCCATCCAACTGCAGTGCTGGTCCCATCCCACTGCAGTGCTGGTCTCATCTAACTGCAGTGCTGGTCCCATCCAACTGCAGTGCTGGTCTCATCCAACTGCAGTGCTGGTCCCATCCCACTGTAGTGCTGGTCCCATCCAACTGCAGTGCTGGTCCCATCCCACTGCAGTGCTGGTCACATCCAACTGCAATGCTGGTCTCATCCAACTGCAATGCTGGTCCCATCCATCTGCAAAGCTGGTCCCATCCAACTGCAGTGCTGGTCCCATCCAACTGCAGTGCTGGTCACATCGAACTGCAGTGCTGGTCACATCCAACTGCAGTGCTGGTCTCATCCAACTGCAATGCTGGTCCCATCCAACTGCAGAGCTGGTCTCAACCAACTGCAATGCTGGTCCCAACCCACTTCAGTGCTGGTCCCATCCAACTGCAGTACAGGTCTCATCTAACTGCAGTGCTGGTCCCATCCCACTGCAGTGCTGGTCTCATCTAACTGCAGTGCTGGTCCCATCAAACTGCAGTGCTGTCTCATCCAAAAGCAATGCTGGTCCCATCCAAACGCAATGCTGGTCCCATTCCACTGCAGTGCTGGTCCCATCCAACTGAAGTGCTGGTTTCATCTAACTGCAGTGCTGGTCCCATCGAACTGCAATGCTGGTCCAATCCAACTGCAATGCTGATCCCATCCCACTTCAGTGCTGGTCCCATCCCACTGCAGTGCTGGTCTCATCTAACTGCAGTGCTGGTCCCATCAAACTGCAGTGCTGTCTCATCCAAATGAAATGCTGGTCCCATCCCACTGCAGTGCTGGTCTCATCTAACTGCAGTGCTGGTCACATCCAACTGCAGTGCTGGTCTCATCTAACTGCAGTGCTGGTCCCATCCAACTGCAGTGCAGGTCTCATCTAACTGCAGTGCTGGTCCCATCTAACTGCAGTGCTGGTCACATTCAACTGCAGTGCTGGTCACATCTAAATGCAAACTGGTGTCATCCAACTGCAGTGTTGGTCTCATGCAACTGTAGTGCTGATACCATCCAACTGCAGTGCTGGTCCCATCTAACTGCAGTGCTGGACCCATCTAACTGCAGTGCAGGTCTCATCTAACTGCAGTGC
>NW_025207551.1:12457-13057 GCF_004010195.1 Chiloscyllium plagiosum | reverse complement strand
TGTCTCTCTTTCTCTCTGTCCGTGTGTGTCCCACTCTTTGTCTCTCTCTCTCTGTCCCTGTGTCTCTCTCCTCTCTTTGTCTCTGCCTCTCTCTCTGTCTCTCTTTCTGTTCCTGTATGTGTGTCTCTCTCTTTCTATCTCTCCCTGTCCTGCTCTGCATCCAGCCATTTCTAACTTGATTTTGAGTCTTTTATTTCCTTTCCCTTTCTCAAAATTATTGGCAGAGTTTGGGAATTTAAAACATAGATCACGTGCCTGCCCCTCAACACCCACATTTCACCCCCACTGCTCCCCTGCCTTCACCACCCCCATACACACAGAGACACATACACACATAGACACAGACACACGCACATAGAGACACACACAGACAGACACACACACAGACACAGAGACACAGACACACACACACACACACACACACATACAGAGGACAGACCGACATACACACACACACCCCAAAACATGACATGGACACTGTGCACAGATTTAGTCTGGGGAGGAAGAGTCAGTGAGGGTTTGAGCTCAAGTATTATTACAAAAATGTCTCTGTTTGAGAGAGATAGTGAGACCATGCCTGTGTGTGTGTGTGTGTGTGTG
>NW_025207551.1:11973-12368 GCF_004010195.1 Chiloscyllium plagiosum | reverse complement strand
TGAGAGAGAGAGAGAGAGAGAGAGAGAGAGAGACCATGCCTCTGTGTGAGAGAGAGACCATGCCTCTGTGTGTGTGAGAGAGAGACCGTGTGCGTGCTTCCATTGGAGTGCCCAGTTTCTGTGTCAGTGCTGTCCCACCATAATGTAACTGTGTATAAACCACGTGTTTATGTCCCTGTCCCAGTAATGATACTCAAACCATACACTGTCCCTCACTGTCATTTACTCACACTCTCACACGTGTACACACACACACCCTCACACACTACAGTCAGTCCCTCACACACATGTCCTTTCACACACTTGCAGACATCCACACTGACATGCACACGCACACGCAGTCACTCACAAATGCACACTCAAACATTTTCACACGCACTATCATAATCTCTCTC
>NW_025207551.1:4948-8719 GCF_004010195.1 Chiloscyllium plagiosum | reverse complement strand
TAGATGTGCAGAGCGATCTCGGTGCCCATGTATATAAAACTCGGAAAGTTACCACCCACGTTGACAAGTTTGTTTGCAAGGAGCACGGTGTGTTAGTTTTTCTTTGGAGAGTGATTCAGTTTCAGAGTGAAATTATCACTTTGCAGCTCCAGAAATTAACTGGTGTGGCCGCAATCATAGAGTTGCGTGCATTTCTGGTCGCCACATTATACGATGGATGTGAAAGCATTGGAAAGGGTGCAGAGGACAATTTCAAGGATGTTGCCCTCTATGGACAGATGGTCTTACGAGGAAAGGTTGAGGGGCTTGAGGTGGTTTTTGATAGCGCCAAGAAGTTTGAAGGGTGAATTTAGAGAGACATAGAAGATGATCAGAGGTTGCCATAAGGTGGACAGTGAAGGCATTTTTCTTCAAATGGTTATTTTGGCACAAGGGCACATCGATGTAAATTCAGAGTGATAGATACCGAGTTGGTTGTTTATCATTGAGTAGTAAGGGGGCTGAACGCCTTGCCTTCAACACTCGTAGACTCAACAACTTTCAGGGCAATGGTCATTGTATAAACTTGCGGATTATGATGGTAGAATACTAGCCAGATTGGTATCACAGGTCGGTGCAACGTTAGGGCCAAAATGAACTTTATTGCAGTGTAATATTCGGTTTTTGAACTGTTCTTCAGCTTGAAGTTGCAATTATCTATTATCTCTGGTCACTATCAGTAAAACCAACACCTGGCGAGAACCGAATGTGCAACTTTGGAACCTTACGCACTTACATTCTGTCGTGCAACTACATCAAGCTGCCGTGCACTGATGACCAATGACTACTGATCTTACCTTCAAACCAATTACTCCTTTTTTGCTAAAGATCTGAAATGAAACACAGCGCAGAGGATATTATTCTGATGATGGATCATCGATTATGGAGCATCAGGTTCTGGAAAATGACATAGTAAAATGTGGTGAAAATAGGCATAATAGAATTCTGTGTTAATTTACCGTGACTTCCTGCGTTGATCACAGGCAATGTTCTGTCGCCACTGTACTGGGATTTTCCTTCTATCGGTATCAATTCGTCAGAGAATTCGATTCACTGGTACTTAACCAGCATCCTTTGAATGTTCATATGGCACAATGACCCACACTGTACACAACGTCAACAATCTTCTGCATTACTACATCCAAGGGCACGTGGCATGGTTTTTCTTTTATAAATAGTGAAAAATTAATAATGTTATGCAAGGGCAAATTGAATTTTAGTTTAATAGTAAAGTCGCAAGAATCCACAGTAAGTTTGAAAATGTCAGAAATTCATGTTCATTACCTTGGCCAGAATTCTAGCCCAGCAAAAGTGAAATCTGTCCCTGAATCCCCATGTAATCGCTTGCTCCATGTGTCCACGTGGAAACCTATGTGAAGCGATGTTCAGCCTGACAGAGACCTTATGAGAATCCTCCATTGTCTGACATAAAGCTGAAACAGGAGCTATCTATTCCAGCTTGGAGGGTAGCGAAGTGGAGGTGAGACAGAAAATATTAATTGTTGTAGATTCACATTGTTCTCATTGTGATTGTTTAAAAACCTGGGCCAGAAAAGACTCAAGCAGAAAGGAGCAGTAGTAGGCCATTCTTAACACCGCTCCTGCCTCGGCACGCCATTCTGTACTATCACAGCTCACACAGCAGTTCTCTGTCTTTTTTCAGCGTATCCATATCATCGTGTTGCCAAGTGGCTAACACATATTTATCGATCTCTACCATAAATAGACATCGAAGTTATTCATCGCTGAGAGGAAAATGCTGCATTGCGAGACAGTTAGGTTTCTGCATGAATGTTAAAGGTTTTGCAGATGAGCAGCCGAGTCTGGTCTGAACACCTTTCAAACCATAAACTAAAACTCGACTCTGATGAGATTTGCATCCACAACTTTTGAATGGCAGTCTTAAGAAAGGCGTAGAAATTCAACGCGCTTGCCATTGCACCACAGAGTCGCGGCCTCACCCAGTTTTCAGCACTAAAGTTTGCCTGAGAACGATTTCGTTCGGGACGCCCATCTCACGTCTGTCTGACCTCGTCACACTTTCCAGTATCTGGTCCTTATCCACGTGTGCTCTGAATCTTCAAGTGTTCGGCTATATACTGCTGAAATGTCCTCATAACACTTAGCAATACCACACATTCAGATAAGAAATTCCAGACGAACAACACTCTATGGGTGAAAGCGTTCTTCCAAAATCTCCTCTCAACCGCTTTTCTCCTGCTTTTCATCTATGTCACTGGTTATTATTCCTTCCCGAAAAGCCTCATCCTTGTCATACATATCTATCCTCTTCATAATATGTGCATGTTAATCAGTTTCTCACTCAGCCTTCTCTGTGCTTAGTTACACAGCCCCAGCTGAGCTCATCTACCTTCACAATGGGAATGGTCCAGCCCTTGGCATTATTTTCATCTCCTGTGAACTTCTCCTCCTGCAATCAGACGCTTCCTTCAGTCTTGCGATTACAACTGAAAAAGAAATATTCTTTGAAGAAATGCCAAAATGTTCTGAACAAAATCAGCAGCTCTTGTCTATCTGTGATGAGAAAGGACAGTTAACGCTTGGAGTCCAATGATTCGTGTTCGGAACTGATGGGATGTGTGGGTGGGTGAAAATTGTGGAAGAGGGCGGACAGGATCCAAAATGATTGAACTCGAAGTTGGGTCCTGAATTCTGCATGGTCTTTCAGTAGAAAATGAGTTGCCGATCTTCCAGCTTGCGCTGTGCCTTAAAGAAGAACTGCAGCAGACCAGAGACTGGTATGATGGCTCGGGTACACAGTGCAATGTTAAAGTGACAGGACACTGGAAGACCGGGGTAATTTTTGTTGATTCTGGACAGAACATTAGTGATCTTAGCTTTGTCACCAACTCTGTTTTCCCCTCTCCAGTGTAGAGAGATCACATTCTCAGCAGGAACTATAGTTTTCTGGATTGAATGAAGTGCAGACAAATCACTGGAAGATGTGTCTGGAAGTTTCCACAGTGAGGAGAGACAACGGAAACCAGAAGGAAATGTATCTTACAACATAGAACGTTACAGTGCAGTACAGACACTTCAGCCCTCGATGTTGCACCGACCTGTGAAAATAATGTGATGTCCATTGCAATGGAAAATTAGCATTTCTTTAGAAACCAATAAAAGCACAGGGAAACAAAGAAGTAAGTGTCTGACGTTGCAATGGGCAAGTGTTGCAGACAGAGAAAAAAATCTATGTATGTTCAAACCGACCGAATAGCAGACTTACAAGGCCAGCAAACTACCATATCAACAGCCAAGGAATTAAAAAAAAACAACTCCTTATCTGGAAAGGACCTCGAATGTTTCAGGCCACTGACCTTGAAGTGTTGATAAGAAGAAGCGAATTGTACTTTAAAGGGAATATGTGAAAGCTATCGGGCGCCCATTACATGAGGCATGTTGCCAATGTATTACCTGGGACACGGGAAACCTGAATTTGATGGAACTCCACGCGCTACATGCTTAAAACTTTCTGGCCCAAGAGAAGTAAAAACGGAAATTAAAGATCGAACAGCAAACACATAAAGCTCAGCTTACTATGATGCAAATGGTCGCCCAGCCGTTGGAAGGAGGTGCTGCGTGAAAAGAAGGGTTGGCAGAGGTAAATCTGGCGGGTGCTTTGTTTGCAGAGCAATGGACCACTGAGTGAGGCAGTGCTCTCCCAGACAGCCTCAATCGGCCCTGGAGGCTGTGCAGCAGGGTGACGAATGG
>NW_025207551.1:2822-4652 GCF_004010195.1 Chiloscyllium plagiosum | reverse complement strand
TAAATCTGATGTCTCGGGATCTCATAGTGAGACTGGGGTCGGATTTGTGCAGTACCCGGACGGGCTTGCAGGTAATACAAAAAGAAGATTGAACAGTGCAGGCTGGAAAATACGGAACACGACCCGTGATGCATGTCAGAGAGCGATAGGTTCCGTGGGCGATTCACTCACCCAGGAAGCAAGTAGCCATGTTAATCCCATTAACACCAATTTTCTTGCTGGAGATATGCTGCACTGCACAGCACACATACACCGCGATGGTCCTGAAAGATCATAAGAGAAGGATTAGTTCAGGAGATTGGTTAAACCAGATCAGTTGTTATTGTGCGAATTTTATTGGAATGATCACAGCTGTGCTGTCACTTTAAACGTTTTTAAGTATCTGTGACGGTAAGTAGACCCTGCATACTGCTCTTTTCCTCACGGATCATTGGCGAAGGCATCCAGCGACAGGTGTCAGAATTTGGGACCATGGGTACGACAGGCACAAAAAACGAAACATTGTATCTTGAGAGTCGGTGTTGTTATCTGCTTCAATGCAGTTATAAGGACGTATAGGAAGATACTAAATCGGCCAACTCAGGCAGACAGTGCAGTCCAGGTAATCCCCACCAAGAGTGTCATCTGGTGTTTACCTATGGTATATGTCTCGGACCCAAGATTAAGAAGGGTCCCAACTGATTTCAGGGCAAAAGGCAAACACGATGTGGGGCTCATACGAACCCTTAAGAATAACCCCGAAGTCTAAGTATCGTCCTTGCAAAGCAAAAGAGCCATTAAAACCCGAGGCTGTGCAATGAATTACCCCAGTCTTTGAATCTCTCTTATAGGCTGGAGTGATAATCCCCCGTGAATAATCACTGGTGAGAACACCCATTTTTTTCGTTCAAAAAGGCAAACATTCCAGGTGAATCGGGGGAATGGAGGTTTGTTCATGACCTGCAGGTTATCAAGAACTCTGTTGTTCCGCACGCCCCAAATTTTCCCAACCCCTATATTATATTGGCTCAAATTCCACCGGATGTAAATGGCTCTCTATTGTGGATTTGTGGATTTTGCAAATGCCTTGTTTTGTGTACCGTTACACGCCGACAGTCAATTCTGGTTCACTTTTCTATTCAAAGGCAAATAGTATACTTTCACGTGACATTTTCAAGATTACTGTGAGTCCCCACCATAATTAAAGAGGCTCTACACAGGAGTCTGGAGACTCTTGTTTTAAGCGTTCTTAATCGCAGCATCAACAGAGAAACAATGTGAGAAAGGTAGGCTTGCGATGCTCTGCCATCTAGTCTCGCAAAATTACAACTTGTGGAACAACAGTTGAAGTTCTTAGGTTTGAAGCCCGAGACCAGACGTGTAGGATTCACCAATTTAGAATCTGGATACGGCGTTTTATTGTGGATAGGTCAGCATTCAGAAGCAAAGAGATCGACCAGTGTCTGGTATGTTGTAGCAACTATCCACGAGGTAGTCAAAGAGGGATCACTTCCTTCTCATCTGTCAGCGCAAGCAGCAGAGCTGATTGCCTTGATTGAGGCATGTAAATTGACCGAAGGCAGAACAGTGAATATTTACATCGACAGCAGATATTCATTCGGGGTTGTACATAATTATGGATCGCTGTGGAAAACCAAGGGCTTCTTGACCTCCACTGGAAAGCCCATCACATAACATGGCCTGATCTCTGACCTCCTGAAAGCAGTCCGATTGCCGAAATCAATCACTGTGTGTACATGTGAAGCACACATGAAAAGTTATGACACAATTTCTCAAGGCAATGAAAATGTAGACTCAGCGGCAAGGACGGCAGCCAATCAGCCGCCAAGT
>NW_025207551.1:0-1901 GCF_004010195.1 Chiloscyllium plagiosum | reverse complement strand
GGTGGAAGTGCTCCCACGTCTAAACAGGATGCTAGTGCGGTAGCCAAGGCTTTGCTAACTGAAATAATTCCGAGATGGGGCACCCCTGAAAGTCTACGCAGCGACCATGAAATGCCATTTATAAATATTGCCCTACAGCAGATCACTGATTACTTGGGAATAATGGTGAGGCAACATTGTGCCTACCACCCAGCGAGCGGTAAGGTAGTGGAAAGAGAGAAAACTACCCTTAAAAATAAATTGGCAAAATGTTGTGAGGAACTAAAGGTGACATAGACAAAGGCATTTCCAATTGTGCTAATGTATATGAAGGAGAAGAAGAGTAAATCTTAGGACGTTTGAGATTTTGTTTGGAAGGTGTCCCAATACAGGAATTGGCCCAAGACCGATTGTAAGACAGATAACAGACCATAGTGAGGACGAGATGTTATGTTACGGTATAAAACTCTCCACACTTCTGTCTCAAATATAGAATCAAAAGAAGGGCACCCAATCAGCAGAAGGGAAGATGCATAATCTGGAACCTGAAGACTGGATGGTGGTGAAAGATTTCAGGAGCAAAAGCATGAAGGCGAAGAGCTGGCTGGGACCGTTCCAAGGGCTCCCTACAACACAGATAGCTGTTAAGATCGCCGAAAGAGCCACGTTGATACACGCCAGCCATTGCAAACATGTAGCTGACGTTGAGGAGACATCGGACAACACCGGATCCAAATAAGTGTAAGTAGTGATTAGAAGATTCATAGAAATATGGGGCTGCATGGCAGGACGAGTTGTGAAGGCAGGGGTATCTGGGGTACAACCGCAGACGGTAATCTTAACAAAGGATGTTAAGTTGACCTTTACATGCCACCCATGCCCGTTTGGTAACCAGGACGACTATAAATAAGGCAATAAATATTTATGCAGAGATCCTTGTGCACCCAGTTACTGGCACTGAGTAGTATCCACCACGGCTACAGGTACACCTGACACGGGATATCGGTTTCCAGTATC
Source organism: Chiloscyllium plagiosum (assembly GCF_004010195.1). Taxonomy (NCBI): domain Eukaryota; kingdom Metazoa; phylum Chordata; class Chondrichthyes; order Orectolobiformes; family Hemiscylliidae; genus Chiloscyllium; species Chiloscyllium plagiosum. The sequence continues at coordinate 905 of NW_025207551.1, read as the reverse complement.
AAAGAAGGAGGTGCCATGGCAAGGGTAATAATAATCAAGATTCAGAAGAGCGATGAGGAAGCCTGGTGGTGTGGAATAGATAGACCCTTCTCCGATATCTATAGACAGTTGAATATAGTGGTACACACCCCACCCGAGATGCAGTGCAGAAGGTCCTCCAAGAAATAGCAGCTCCTGGACTCGAAAAGATGAATGTCCAATGACCCGCACTCCAGATGGGCGGAAAGGCCTTTTCCAAGCTGACAGAAATGGAAGAAAGAAAGAAACTGATGTGCAGCTAAAATGATCACAAATGAAAAAAGTAAAAGTGGATTCATTGAGAAAACATACAGCGCCATATTTCACTTTACGTGGAAGTCTACTGTTAAGGACTCAGTGCTCTCACTGCTGTGGCAATGGGGGATTTCCTCTGACCGTTTATGTTGTTGACAACCTTCCCAAAGCAGGGAATTGTGTATGGAACTGGCAATTAATCGAGTATTGTCACAAACAGGATTCAGACTAGCATAAAACAAAGAAGTGTGAATCCTGGAAATCTGAATCAACAACAGGAATTGACAGAGAAACACTGCAGGCCTGACAGCATCTGTGGAGACAAAGTGATTTAATGTATCATACACTCTCTGTCTGTCAATATCCCTCATTTTTCATTTCTACTCTTGGAAAAGTGTTAAAATCGGAGTCTGTTCCGTGGCTTTCTCCGCCCCGCCCGGCCAGAGTGTGTAGAACTGGGCTCACAGTCTCTAAGTAATGTCTATGTTACTTAGGTCTGAGATCAGGTGACATTTGTTCACTCAAAACGTTATGATCTTTTACAATTCAAAATAGTATTCATAATAGAACAGAAAAAAAGCAGTTTCACTACAATTATGGGATTTCTATGATGCCATTGCCATTTGCCTAAA
>NW_025207550.1:10881-13054 GCF_004010195.1 Chiloscyllium plagiosum | reverse complement strand
ATTTCAAACCAGATTCTTTGCCTCGTGGATAAACTTCTCCGAGGTACAAATAAACATGCATTTTAAAAAGGATCAATTTAACCAGACTTTCTTGACTTGACAATGCGTGAATTTATTCACAATTGAACAAAAGAAGAATTAATAGCGCAACAGACATACAATCAGATTAGAAGTGAGAGGTGAGTCCAAGAAAGTAAAAGTTGAAAAAGCACAATATATGGCTTGGGCCCTAAATTGTTCACAAAGAGGAGACAGTTGAACATTGTAGTCATTGCAGTGGAAGTTAGCAGTAACTTTGATGTTCGGAATTGAGAGCTATTTCAAGATATTTACTTTTACAGCTTGGTTCAGAGCTAATGAAAATTCTTTGACACTAGTTCCTAGTTGGTTGGCTTCTAACACTCAGAGTGATGGAATCACTTTACCTGCAGTGCAGGGGTGACTCGGGGATAGTTCTTTGATGCTGGAACACACAGGTATCTTGACATGCAGGCATACAGAAGAACCTCTATCCCACAACCCTCCCTTTAACCTCTGTTCTTATGTATGTTTTGACGGGTAAAAGGTAAAACGTACCTGTAGTATGGAGCATAATCTGCAGAGAGCGACGAACCATCAGCCTCTCATTATCTGAGGAATCACAGTTCAGTGCTTCGACTTGTCTCCTCTGCCCTTTAAAGAGTTGTTGTTTGAAATTCCTTTTGCATCATCAGGTGTGACATTCCACAGGTCTCGCTTTTCAGACAATCGCAATGATTTTTGGCATTCTTTTCAATGGTATATTTTGGAATGACAAGTCAAAAATGTCAAAAGTACTCTTGGGTTCAGACATATGGTCATGACATGCTTCATTGATGTAAGAGAGACAAACTTTCCTTCTTGATGACATTTTTCCAAAAGTTCTTATCTAGTGTTTTATTGTTTGTATTTGTCTTTTGTGTTATAACCTTTTGTGTTTTTCTGTTGTAAGTATATTGACAGCTTCTTGATAATAGTTTCAGTGACTGACCTCCATGGTAAAAAATATACAAACACTAATGATCTATCAAGCCTGCTTTGACTCGAAGATCATACTTGTTAAGTTTTACTCTCAGCTGGGATGATAACAATGGGAGATTGTGTATTAGTTAATCTGTGCTGAAAATGTGTTGCTGGAACAACGCAGCAGGTCAGGCAGCATCCAGGGAACAGGAGAATCGACGTTTCGGGCATAAGCCCTTGAGGAATCATCAGGATGTTCACTATGGACATCCAGTCCCTGTACACCTTCATCACCCATCACGAAGGACTCAAAGCCCTCCGCTTCTTCCTTTCCCGTCGTACTAACCAGAACCATCACTTTCTCCTATTAGTTAATCTGTACCCATTAGTCCTAAATTCCAATGAGCAGAAACATCCTTTTGGCATTTACACTGTGAATGAAACAAAGAATCTTATTGCTTTCAATAATAATCATTCCCCATTTTTCTAACATCCAAAAATGCACACCCAGACTGCTTAATGTTTCCTAATAATGTAAACCCCTCCTTCCAGAAATCAGTTGAAAAACTTCTCTGAACTGTTTCAAATGCAGGTGCATCCTTTCTTAAAAAAACGAAAGTGTCAAAACCTATACTCAGCACTCTAGCAGAGAATTTTATGATGGCTACCCAGGTTTTGTCTGCCAGCAGCAAAGAGGGCAACAAAAGTGCAAAGGTGTCATTGATATGGGATGCTGTTCCCCTAAGATCAAAAAAACAATGGGAGATTGTGTATTAGTTAATCTGTACCCATTAGTAACGATCAGAAAAATAGAAAAAATAACATTTAACAAAACTGTAGCGACACTGTAGACATCTGTAAACCAGCAGGATCGGGGAATCCTGGGATACAAATAAAACGTTGTTAGGATTATCAGTGCTTGACAAGGCGGGCTCTATGTTGTTGGATGATGTGGGACTCGGCTCAGTGTCCCGGGGCAAGAGAGGGGTAACTGCACTCATGTATTAGGGAGCACTGTCCGGGAGAAGGAAACGGTTCAGAGTACTGGTGTAGAAGAGGGGAGACTGCAATGGTGTTGGAGAGGGAGCAGTGTCCAGATGTGGGAGAGGGATCAGTGTCCCGGTGTAGGAGAGTGAGCAGTGTCCCAGTGTGGGAGAGGGAGCAGTGTCCCGGTGTGGGAGAGGGAGCAGTG
>NW_025207550.1:0-1288 GCF_004010195.1 Chiloscyllium plagiosum | reverse complement strand
TGCGCTTCGGCGGGTCGGTGTGGACTTGTTGGGCCGAAGGGCCTGTTTCCACACTGTAAGTAATCTAATCTAATCTAAAAAAGCTTATCAACATCCAGGCATGTTGCCTCCCTGGTGCTCGGGTCCTGGATGTCTCAGAGCAATTGCAGAATCTTCTGGAGGGGGAGGGTGAACATGATACATATTGGCACTAATGAAAAAGTTAAAAAAAATGGATGAGTTCCGAAAAGCAGAATTAGAATTAGAAAAAGAGAACTAGAAAGAATGTTGAAATGTAACACCTTGAAAATAGTTATCTCAGGATTACTACCAGTGCCATGAGCTAGTAAGAGTAGAAACCGCACGGTATAGAGGAGTGACATTTGACGGAAAAAGAGTATGGGGGGACGGTTTCAAATTTGTGGGATCTGTACAAACTGGATGGATTTCATCTGTGTCAAGAGTATGGTGCTGGAAAAGCACAACAGGTCAAGCAGCATTCCAGGAGCAGGACTATTGAGGTTTCAGGCATAAACCCTTCATCAGAATTGAGGCTTGTGGGTCGGGGATGAGAGATGGGCAAGACTGGGACTGATGTACTTGGGGGATACTTGGTGGAGTGGCTGGGGAGCGTTTACAATGGTGTGGCAGGAGGAGAGGAATCAGAGGAGTAGGGTAGGAGATGCAGAAATTGAGGGAGAGTTAAACATTACTAAGAACCAGAATAGGCAGGGAAATGCTACTTAAAAGAGCAGGGGAAGTGGACTGAAATGCACATGTTTCAATGCAAGAAATATAATTAACCAGGTAGGTGAACTCAGAGCCTTGGCTAGTACTTGGTACTATGACGTTATTGTGATTGCACAGACTTGGCTGAAAGAGGGACAGGACTGACAGCTGAATATTCCAAGATTTAGATATTTCTGGTATGACATAAAGGGATCGAAAAGTGGGTGGGGAAGTTGCATTAATGGCAAAGGAACATCTCACAGCTGTACTGAGGGACGATACATCAGAGAACCCATGGAGTCAGGCAATATGGGTAAAACTCAGGAATAGGAAAAGTGAAATCACAATGCTGGTGGCATTGTACATAGTTCAGAACAGCCAGTAGGAGATAGAGGACACAACATGTCCAAAGGTTTTGGAAAGATGCAAAAGCAGCAGGGTTGGTGATGTGGATGATTTTAATTTCCTCTGCATTGACAGGGACTCACTGTGTGCTAGGGGCTTTGATGGGGCAGAATTTGTAAAGTCCATTCAGGAGGTATTCTTGACATAATGTGTAAACAGTCAAGCCAGTGAAGGG
>NW_025207549.1:8259-13052 GCF_004010195.1 Chiloscyllium plagiosum | reverse complement strand
GGATATAGGGGGATTACTGTGGGTTGTGAGATTGCCTGGTCAGTGCCAGCGACAGGTGGAGAGATTTCCAGTTCTGCAGCAAGAATCACTCACTCTTACCCTCAAAAACCTCCAGAGGGGAACCTCTGGTGCACGTACACCGCAAAGCGCACAGTTACCTCATGGATGACCCGAGTTGCGGAATGGACTGACAACCTCTGACTGTCCCCCTGGGTCGCTACCTCGTTTACAATTGTCCAGGGTGGCCCCAGCTTTGTGTAAAGCTGTGAGCTCATTAACGTTCAGTACTCTGTGCGTGCAACTGCGTTTAACCGGGCTCTCATACTCCTCCAGGCATCCTTAGCCCTGGGACTGGGGAATGTGACAGACAAGTTGGGGTTTGGCCCCACGTTCAGCCCTGACTTGAATCATTTCACAAAAGCTGACTGTGTTCCCTGTGCAGGTAACCCTGCAATTCCTGATGTACCGCTCTCTCAGGGATATAGTCCTGGTGAGTTTTAATTATTGTCCATGATTGTTGTTGTAAAATACAATGTGAAAAGAGGTTGATAAATGCAGATTGTTGTCACCGATTGGCTGTTCACTGCTTTGATCTTAACTGACTGCCGTCCAATATCTGATGTCTTTCTACACTGTATCTAACCCCCCCCCGCGCTGTCCCTGTCCCTGGGAGCGCTGGATGCTGACAGTGGGTATAAAGTGGGAGGGGGCACACTGTCAAGTAGACACAATCTATATGGTATTGAACACAGTGTAGCTTTGTATGTGAAGATTTTTCTGATGAATATATATATGTCCCTGCAGCATAAACTGTAATTTCAATTTCAAATCCCAATGGGTCAAACCCCCTCCCATTCCCTCCCAGTGAACACAATCCCAATGGGTCAAACCCTCTCCCATTGTACACAATCCCAATTGATCAAACCCCCTCCCATTGTACACAATCCCAATTGATCAAACCCCTTCCCATTGTACACAATCCCAATGGGTCAAACCCCCTCCCATTCCCTCCCAGTGAACACAATCCCAATGGGTCAAACCCCCTCCCATTGTACACAATCCCTATCGATCAAACTCCCTCCCATTGTACACAATCCCAATGGGTCAAACCCCTTCCCCAATCCCTCCCATTGTACACAACCCCAAAGGATCAAACCCTTTCCCATTCCCTCCCATTGTACACAATCCCAATGGATCACACCCCTTCCCATTCCCTCCCACTGTACACAATCCCAATGGATCAAACCCCTTCCCATTCCCTCCCATTGTACACAATCCAAATAATCTGCATTCCTTCGCAGTGTAGATGAACAGAGAGATCTCCGTGTCCAGGTGCATAAATTCCTGAAAGTTGCCACCCACGTTGATAGGGTTGTTAAGAAAGTATCTGGTGTGTTGATGTTTCTTGGTGGGGGGATTGAGTTTCAGAGCTACGAGGTCATGCTTCAGCTACGTGGGCGCACTACAGGAAGGATGCGGAAGCTTTGGAAAGGGTTCAGGTCGGCATGGACAGGTTGGACTGAAGGGTCTGTTTCCATGCTGTACATCTCTATGACTCTATAATCCCAAGGGATCAAACCCCTTCCATTCACTCCCTCTGTACACAATCCCAACGGATCAAACCCCTTTCCAATTCCCTCCCATTGTACACAAACTAGAGACCCAGACAGACGCCCGGTTACTATGACAGCGACTGAATGACATCACAGGTTCCATAAAGAGACAGCAGACGATGACATATCCCTCCCAGATCGTCTCAACGCCGTCTATGCTGGCTTTGAGCAGAATTTCGGCGGAGAGGTATCACCTATTCTGACAAGTCCTGACGAACCTATCCCAACAGTCACCGCATCAGAGGTCACATCAGTTTTCCTTCGAGTGGATCCAAGGAAAGCGATGGCACCAGACGGAGTACCAGGCCGTGCACTCAGAGCCCGGCCCTGTGCAGATGACCTGGCAGAGGCCTTCTCAGAGATCTTCAACCTCTCCCTGCAGTAGGCCACTCTCCCTGCCTGGTTCAAGAGGGCCAACATTATCCCTGTGCCTGAGAAGGTTCATGCAGCATGTCTCCATGACTACCGCCCAGTGGCCCTAACTTTGGTGGGCCTGAAGTGCTTTGAAAGGCTGGTCATGGCATTAACCAACTCCAGCCTCCCCACTACCCTTGACCCACTCCAATTTGCCTATCGGACCAACAGATCCACGTCAGATGCCATACCACTTGCCCTTCACTCCTCCTTAGAACATCCTGACACCAAGAACAGCTACATAACAATCCTACTCATTGACTACAGTTCAGCCTTCAACACTATTATCCCCTCGAGACTGATTACTAACCTTAGTAATCTCGGACTAAGCCCTGAGACTCTCCACAACTGGACCCTCAGTTTCCTGACCCACAGGCCACAATCAGAGAAGACTGGGGACAATATTTCACCCTCACTAACACTCAACACTGGAGCCCCCCCCCCCCCCCCCCCCCAGGGGTGTGTACTCAGCCCCCGACTGTACTCAGTGTATACCCATGACTGCGTCACCAAATACCAGACTAATGCCATTTACAAGTTCCCTGATGACACCCCCACAGTCGGTCGAATCTCAGATGGCGATGAAACAGACAGGAGGTGGAAGACCTGGGAAAACGGTGCACTGAGAACAACCCAGCTCTCAATGCCGGCAAAACCAAGGGACACATTATTGACCTTCGGTGGGATGTTACTCATGTCCCCCCTCAACACATTAACAGCACAGAGGGGGAACAGGTGGGGGAGGGTCACACTCCTGGGGAGTGGTCATCCACAACCAGCTTTCTTGGACACTTCATGTGGACGTACTGGTTACAAAGGCCCGACAAGATCTCCCCTTCCTCAGGCAGCCGAGGGAATTTGGTGAACACCCTCACCAACTTTTATAGGTGCGACATCGAGAGCATCCTGTCTGGATGTGTCACTACCTGGTTACGGTAACTGTACCATTGGGGACGGTTACAGAGAGTGGGGAACTCGGCCCGGACAGTCACAGAGGCCAACCTCCCATCTATCGAGCCCATCTCCCAGGCCCACTGTCAGGGAAAGGCCTCCAGCATTCTCAAAGACCCACCCCACCCTGGCAATGTTTTTCTACAACCTCTACCATCGGGGGCGAAGGTACAGAGGCCTGGACACACACACCAGCCGGTTTCATAACAGTTTCTACCCTCCTGTTGTTAGAATACTGAATGGACTCTCAAACTCTTCACATTCGCCTGTACCTATTATTTACTTATCTTGCTATTTAACTCTGTGATCTGCCTGTATTGCTCGCAAGACAAAGCTTTTCTCTGTGCCTCGGTACACGTGACAATAAATTCAATTCAATTCAACACAATCCCAGTGGATCAAACCCCTTCCCCATTCCCTCCCATTGTACACAATCCCAATGGATCAAACCCCTTCCCCATTCCCTCCCATTGTACACAATCCCAATGGATCAAACCCCTTCCCAATCCCTCCTACTGTACAAAATCCGAATGGATCACACCCTTCCCATTCCCTCCTACCGTACACAATCCCAATGGATCACACCCTTTCCATTCCCTCCCACTGTACACAATCCCAATGGATCAAACCCCTTCCCATTCCCTCCCACCGTACACAATCCCAATGGATCACACCCTTCTCATTCCCTCCCACTGTACACAATCCCAGTGGATCAAACCCCTTCCCAATGTACACTATTCCAATGGATCAAACCCATTCCCCGTTCCCTCCCATTGTACACAATCAAAATGGATCAAACCCCTTCCCATTCCCTTCTACTGTACACAATTCCAATGGGTCAAAGCCCTTCCCATTGTACGCAATCCCAGTGGATCAAACCCCTTCCCATTCCCTCCCATTGTACACAACCCCAAAGGATCAAAGCCTTTCCCATTCCCTCCCATTATACACAGTCCCAATGGATCAAATCCCTTCCCAGTTCCTGCTCTGTGCACAATTCCAATGGGTCAAACGCCTTCTCATTCCCTCCCATTGTACACAAATCTCAGTGGATCAAACTCCTTCCCATTGAACATAATCCCAGTGGAGCACAAGACAGAGAGCAGGACGCTGGGTGGGGGGACGCTGAGTGTTAGTGGGATGATGCAGTGCGTGTTCACCAGCCCCTGGAGGTATCACAGCACACGCTCGGTTGGTGGGTAGGGCTGCTTTTGTGAGCTGAGGGATCAGTGTTGAGGAGAGCGGGGAGGTGATGCATGAACTGTGTAGGACATTGGTCAGACCGCACGGCGAGAGGATTGTGTGCGGTTCTGGGATCCACATTACCCGAGGGACGTGATAGCATCAAGAGAGGACGGGGGGAGCAGAGGGAGGGGCTTACCAGGACCTTACCCTGGGGGCTGGAGACGTTCCCTGATGGAGCGGCGGGGGGCGAGATCGAGAAAATGATGAGGCGTGTAGACAGGAGGGGACCTCCCTCCCCCCACCCACCCACCCCCACCCCAATGGAGGGATCGATGACCAGGGTGGGTGGGTGGGGGAGGTAAAGGATAGACTGATGGTGAGGAGCAGGAGGTCTCTCCACAAATCCCAGACTTCCCGGCATTTTCCATCATTGCAACGGACAGAGAGATTTGGGCAGTGGGGAGTGTGAACGAGGCAGGGAGAGAGAGAGGGAGAGAGAGAGAGAGAGAGAGAGGTAGAAAGAGACAGAGGGAGAGAGAGGGAGAGGCAGAGAGAGAGACAGAGACAGGGGCAGGGGGAGAGAGAGACAGAGAGAGGGAGAGAGAGAGGGAGAGAGAGAGGGGGAGAGGT
>NW_025207549.1:0-7763 GCF_004010195.1 Chiloscyllium plagiosum | reverse complement strand
AGGCATTTGGATGGGTATATGGATAGGAAGGGTTTGGGGGGATATGGGCCGGGTGCTGGCAGGTGGGACTAGATTGGGTTGGGATATCTGGTCGGCATGGACGGGTTGGACCGAAGGGTCTGTTTCCGTGCTGGACGTCTCTAGGACTGTAAATATCTTCCCCTTCACTCCCATTGTATATACCCCCAATGGATCAAACCCTTCCCATTCCCTCCCACTGTACACAATCCCAATGGATCAAACCCTTCCCATTCCCTCCTACTCTACACAATCCCAATGGATCAAACCCCTTCCCATTCCCTCCCATTGTACACAATCCCAATGAATCACACTCCTTCCCAATCCCTCCTATTGTACACAGTCCCATTGGGGGAAATGCCTTTGTCTGCTGGAGGGTCGGTCTTCAGTTGGAGGGTTAGGGGTCTAAAGAGATGGTCTTTGATGTGAGGGTTAGTGGTCTAGTCGGACGGTCTTCGATGTGAGGGTTAGGGGTCTAGTCGGACGGTCTTTGATGTGAGGGTTAGGGGTCTAGTCGGATGGTCTTCGATGTGAGGGTTAGGGGTCTAGTCGGATGGTCTTCGATGTGAGGGTTAGGGGTCTAGCTGGACGGTCTTTGATGGGAAGGTGAGGGGACTGTAGAGAGGTGGAAATTAGAGACGGTGGTGGTTTGTCTTCAGTGCTTTTCCAATGGGAATTGAATGTCCTCTTCTTGGGCTCATCCATTCCACCCCCGCCACCCACAATGAGAAGACAAGGCAGCGAGAGTGTGGAGGGGCGAGTTTATTGATGGCGGTTTCCTGTGTGCCCGTGGTGCCCTCACTGTGCCACAGCACCCTGCTGCATCCTCTTCATCAGCTCCTCGTCCTGCATGGACAGCTCCGTCAGTTTCTTGCCCATGCGCTCGTGGATGTCCAGGTACTTGGCCACACAGCGGTCAAGGCAGACCGACTCGCCCTTGGAGAGCTCGGCTTCCTTATAATGGGGCGGCACGCATTTGCGGTGGCAGGCGTGGGTCATCCTGCGGGGGTGCAGAGAAAGATAGATGGGAGCCGAGGGGAACGCAAGAACCCGGGGAGTGGGAGTAGGCCGTCTGGCCCACCGAGCCCGCTCCTCCACTCAGTAAGATCATGGCTGACCCTCTCATGGACTCAGGACCACTTACTCACCCTCTCACTTCATGGTTCAACCAACATCTATCCTACTTTAACAAAGTAGCGTCAACTATTTCCCTGGGCAAGGGATTCCAGAGATTTATAACTCTCTGGGTGAAGAGGTTCATTCTCAATTCACCCCTAAATCTGTTCCCTCTGATCTATACCCTTTTGTCCTAGTCTCACCCATCAGTGGAAACATCCTCTATCTTATCGATTCCCTTCATCATTTTATATGTTTCTGTAAGATCCCCCCCCCCTCATTCTTCTCCCAATCTGCTCAGTCTCTCCTCACAAGCCAACCCCCTCAACTCTGGGATCAACCCAGTGAAACCTGCTCTGCGCCCCCTCCAGTCCCAGTACATCCGTTCCCAAGTAAGGAGACCAAAACTGCATGCAGTGCTCCAAGTGTGGCCTCACCAGCACCCTGTACAGCTGCAACATAACCTCCCTGCTTTTAAATTCAACCCCTTCAGCAACGAAGGTCAAGATTTCATTTGCATTCTCAATTACCTGTTGTACCTGCGGACCAACCTCCTGTGATTCACGCACAAGGACAGCCAGCTCCCTCTGCACAGCGACGTGTTGCAACTTATTTTTTTGATTCCCTACAGTATAGAAACAGCCCAACACGTCCAACACTGACCCTCCGAAGAGTAACCCACACAGACATATTCCTCAACCCGATATTTACCCCTGACGAATGCACCTAACCTGCACATCCCTGAACACTATGGGACAATTTAGCACGGCCAATCCACCCTAACCTGCACATCCCTGAACACTATAGGACAATTTAGCGCGGCCAATCCCCCCTAACCTGCACATCCCTGAACACTATGGGACAATTTAGCACGGCCAATCCACACTAACCTACGCATCCCTGAACACTATGGGACAATTTAGCGCGGCCAATCCCCCCTAACCTACACATCCATGAACATTATGGGACAATTTAGCACGGCTAATCCACCCTAACCTGCACATCCCTGAACACTGTGGGACAATTTAGCACGGCCAATCCACCCTAACCTACACATCCCTGAGCACGATTGTCCCATAGGTTAGACTAAAGTGCTCATAATGTGTCAGCTCTATCTCCACCCTCTCCATTCTCCCTCTCTCCCCCAACTCCGACATCCTCTCCGGCATATCTACCACTTTTTCCCAAGCTGCTATCAGGCCTGAAGGAGGGTCGCTGGACCCGAGACGTTAACTCTGCTTTCGCTCTCCACAGACCTGCTGAGTTTGGCCGGCGATTTCTGTTTCTGAACTAGCAGACACAGTTCAGGGATTGCCCTTTCCGGATAGAAATGAGGGGAACTTCCTCCTCCCGGAGGGTTCAGAGAGAATTTGGAACTCTCCGAGGTCACACTATCCCCATCCAGATTTTGCGGGGGTCAGAGGGCATCCTAACACTCCCACACCCAGGGGTCAGAGACCGCCCTATTCCCCCACCACACGCAGGGGTCAGAGGGCATCCTAACACTCCCACACCCAGGGGCCAGAGACCACCCTATTCCCCCACCACACGCAGGGGTCAGAGACCACCCAATTCCCCCACCACACCCAGGGGTCAGAGGGCATCCTAACACTCCCACACCCAGGGGTCAGAGGGCATCCTAACACTCCCACACCCAGGGGTCAGAGATCACCCTATTCCCCCACCACACCCAGGGGTCAGAGGACAGCCCAGACTCCTAGTCCCAGGGGTCAGAGACCGCCCAATTCCCCCACCACACCCAGGGGTCAGAGACCACCCTATTCCCCTACCACACCCAGGGGTCAGAGACCACCCGATTCCCCCACCACACCCAGGGGTCAGAGGGCATCCTAACACTCCCACACCCAGGGGTCAGAGACCACCCTATTCCCCCACCACACCCAGGGGTCAGAGACCACCCAATTCCCCCACCACACCCAGGGGTCAGAGGGCATCCTAACACTCCCACACCCAGGGGTCAGAGACCACCCTATACCCCCCCACACCCAGGGGTCAGAGACCACCCTATTCCCCTACCCCACCCAGGGGTCAGAGGACATCCCAGACTCCTACTCCCAGGGGTCAGAGATCACCCTATTCCCCCACCACACCCAGGGGTCAGAGACCACCCTATTCCCCTACCCTAACCGGGGTCAGAGGGCATCCCAGACTCCCACACCCAGGGGATCAGAAGGGATCCTAGCCCGCCCACACCTAGGAGTCGGAGGTTAGCCTTCCCACCCCCACCCCCACCTCCACCTCCACCAACCGGGGGGGGGGGGGGGGGGTAGGGGTCAGAGGTCATCCTGTTCTACTCCCCCAAACCAAGGCGACTGGGAGGGGGGGGAGAGATGGGATGGTTTTGGTTCACAGAGCGTGCCGTCGCCCTCGCCCAGCCAAGGCGGCGGGGGGGACGGGGGGGCACCCAACCCACCAGCTGGCACCAACCTGTTGTACATGTCGGCCATCATCTCCACCTCCAGCTCGGCTGCCAACTGCTGCGCCTTGAGGGGGTCCATAGCCGGGTCCCTGCTGCTGGGGAGGGGTGGGGGGAGAAAAACAGAGAGAGAAGCAATGAGCAGTGGCACAATATGGCTTTCAGAGCATGACAAGACTGACCACTCCAGCTAACAGCTACCTGCAGCAGCAGATCACTCACTTGTCCACATGGGCTGGAACAATAAAGATAATTGAAAAAAAAAGTGGTCACACCCTCTCGATTAATTTTTGATTTTCGCACCGCCGCGCCTTTCACCCCTTCGGCTAGAGCCCCAAACCGAGGCCTTTTAGCTTCGGAGGGCGTTGGGGGAAAAATAAATAAATAAATATTACCCCTTCAATTAAACTTTATTGAAACGCGGCGGCCGCGGGGAGGGCGGAAGGCGACGCCGCCATCTTTGTGAGGGGCGCGCCGCCCGACGGGCACCGGGGCTTCCCAGCGGGTCATTCCGCGGCCCCGCCCGCCCGCCGCTTACCGATCGAGGGGAAGATCCTCAGGGCTCGCCACGGGTCCAGTTTTAGGCCTCTCCTGTTCGAATTGCTCGCCGAGTTTCCCCCCCCCCCCCCGCACAAAGATGGCGCCGGCCCGTCCTCGCCGAGAGAGGGAGGAGCGCGGACAAGGGCGGCGGGCGCGGTTGAAGGCGACCTCCCTCGACAGCGCCAGTCGGAGTGTTGCGGCCACTCCACCTGCACCCCAGTTCCCCCCCCCCCCCCACCACCACCCATAACCATAGAACTTCACAACAGTGGGATGTATTTTCTTTTAAAATATACAAATTCCTGACAATTTCCTCCACAGCTCATCCTCAAATCCGGTGGCTTATCTGCAACTCCTGAAAACTGACATGGTTGGGGGGGGGGTGGGGGGGCTGGTGGCAGACTATTTGGCAATGAAAGACCTCACCCTGGAACAGTTTCATCACCATTGCCCACCCAACCCCTGTACCCTTGGTTGAAGTTTCGGCTCGGCTGTTCGTGTTTCAAATTCCACCATCCACCATCCACCATTCCCCCCCCCCCCCCCCACAAAACCCTGTACAACTTCGGCCCAAACAGAAGCGTCCATTCCTACCCAAAAAGTACACAATGGACCCTTCTCCGCCACCTTACCTCAAGAGAGAACATTCTTTCCACGATCTTTCCCACGCAGTAGGCAGCAGTACCACTGATTAAGTTGGCTGGGTCCTAAAGGACATAGCTGGGTGTGCAGCACTAACTGATCGAGCTGGTGAGGTCCGAAAGGACATCGCTGTCCGGCTGGGGTCTGTGGCAGGTGGTGAGGGCACCGACAGGAGGGGGGAACATCCCTGACCCCACCCTCACCAATCTGCCGGCTGGAGATGTATCTGTCCGTGTCGGCGTCGGTCAGAGTGACCACCCGCCCAGTCCGTGCGGAGACCGTGTCCCGCCTTCACATTGAGAAGACCCTCCATCGCGTTGTGTGGCACTGTCCCCACACTCAATGGGACAGCCCTCAAACAGACCCAGTAACTCAAGACCGGGACATCCGTGAGGGGCTGTGGGTCACCGACAGCAGCAGAACTGTCCCCCAGCACAATCTGTGACCTCACGGCCCGGCACATCCCGCACTCGACCATTACCATCAAGCCAGGGGGGATCGACCCTGGCTCAGCGGAGAGGGCAGGAGGGGCAGCACCAGGAACACCTGAAAATGAGGGGTCAACCTGGTGAAGCCCCCAGACAGGACGTCCCGCCAAACAGCAAGTGACAGACAGTGCTAAGCGATCCCAGAACCAGTCCTGCTGCATCCAGTCGGGAATAGGGGTGGACAATTAAACAACTCACTGGAGGAGGAAGCTTCCCAGATAATCCCATCCTCAGCGATGGAGGAGCCCAGCACTTCAGCCCGAAAGATAAGGCTGAAGCTTTCACAGCGATCCTTAGCCAGAAGTGCCAAGTGGATGATCCATCTCAGTCTCCTCCAGTGGTGCCCGGCATCACAGATACCCATCTACAGCTAATTCGATTCACTCCACGTTATATCAAGAAATGGCTGGAGACACTGGACACTGCAGAGGCAATGGGCCCTGATAACATTCTCACAACAGTACTGAAGATTGTGCTCCAGAACGTGTCGCTCCCATCTGTTCCGGTACGGTTCCAACACTGGAATCTACCCGACAATGGGGAAAGTTGCCCCGGTATGTCCCGGATATAAAAAGCAGGACAAACCCCAACCTGGCCAATCACTGCCCCATCAGTCTCCTCTCAGTAACATGATGGAAGGGGTCATCGACACTGCTCTCAACCAGCACCAGCTCAGCAATAACCTGCTCAGAGACGCCCAGTTCGAGTTCCCCCCCAGGCCCCACTCAGCTCCTGACCCCATTCCGGCCTTGGGTCACACACACACGGACAAAAGAGCTGGGTTCCAGAGGGGAGGGGAGAGAGGGACAGCCCTTGACCTCAAGGCTGCCTTCGATCAAGTGTGGCATCAGGGAGCCCTGGCAAAACTGGTATCCAGGGCAAACTCCCCGCTGGTTAGAGTCACACCTGGCACACAGGAGGATGGTCGGGGTTGTTGGAGGGTCAGACGTCTCAGTTCCAGGACATTTCTGCGGGAGTTCCTCAAGTTCCCCTCCGAGACACTCCCCATCCCGACTCGGAAACATATCGCCGTTCCCTTCAGGGTCAGAATCCCGGAATTCCCTCCCTCAGGGGCATTGTGGGACTACCCACAGCACATGGGCTGCAGCGGGTCAAAGATGGCCGCTCACACCCCCACCACCTTCTCAAGGGGGGGCAACTAGGGACGGGGCAGTAAATACTGGGCCCAGGCAGGGACACTTAGGCCCCTTCAGTCATACAGTCACAGAGATGTAAAGCACATAAACAGACCCTTCGGTCCAACCTGTCCGTGCCGACCAGATATCCCAACCCAATCCAGTCCCACCTGCCAGCACCCGGTCCATATCCCCCCAAACCCTTCCTATCCATATACCCATCCAAATGCCTCTTAAATGCTGTAATTGTACCAGCCTCCACCACATCCTCTGGCAGCTCATTCCATACACATACCACCCTCTGGGTGAAAAAGTTGCCCCTTGGGTCTCTCATATCTTTCCCCCCTCACCCTAAACCTATGCCCCTCTAGTTCTGGACTCCCCGACCCCAGGGAAAGACTTTGTCTGTTTATCCTATCCATGTCCCTCATGATTTTATAAACCTCTATAAGGTCACCCCTCAGCCCCCGACGCTCCAGGGAAAACAGTCCCAGCCTGTTCAGCCCCTCCCTGTAGCTCAGACCCTCCAATCCTGGCAACATCCTTGTAAATCTTTTCTGAGCCCTTTCAAGTTTCACAACATCTTTCCGATAGGAAGGAGACCAGAATTGCACGCAATATTCCAACAGTGGCCTAACCAATGTCCTGTACAGCTGCAACATGACCTCCCAACTCCTGTACTCAATACTCTGACCAATAAAGGAAAGCATACCAAACGCTGCCTTCACTATCCTATCGACCTGCGACTCCACTTTCAAGGAGCTATGAACCTGCACTCCAAGGTCTCTTTGTTCAGCAACACTCCCCATGAACAAAGTTTTGAAAGGATTCGATTTAGAGATTTGACAAGACGGGGTTTGGTGACGGGGGGGAGGGGAGGGGGTGGGGAAAACCTAGCAGTTCCCTCACACTGAGGGGTGGGCGGTGAATTCGGGCCAACCCGATGGAGGCCTCATCCCGGGTCCCTGCGTGTGGATGAGAGCTGGACAGTATGTACAGCAGATGAATGAGTATTGTGTACAAACCTGATCCCCTCACCTGAGCAGGGAGTTGGGAGAAGAATCGTTAGATCAATTCCAGATGGGACGGCTTTCACTCAAGAAGAGAGATTGAGCAGTTTGAATCACCACAGCATGCAAAATGGCCATTCGGCCCATCGAGTGCACGCCGACAGCCCTCCAAAGAGCATCCCGCCCAGACTCACCCATGGGTAGTGTTGGAGAACAGAGGGACCGAGGGGTTCAGGTACATAATTCTTTGAAGTTTGCTTCTCACGTGGCTGGCCCGGTGTCTCAGTGGTTAGCACTACCTGCCTCACGGCGCCAGGGACCCGGGTTCGATCCCACCCTCGGGGGCGACTGTCCGTGTGGAGTTTGCACATTCTCC
>NW_025207548.1:11928-13051 GCF_004010195.1 Chiloscyllium plagiosum | reverse complement strand
ACAGCACAGGATCACAGCCCAGGATCACAGCCAAGGATCAGAGCACAGGATCACAGCACAGGATCACAGCCCAGGATCACAGCCCAGGATCACAGCCCAGGAACAAAGACCAGGATCACAGAGCAGGAATACAGACCAGGAACACAGACCAGGTTCACAGCCCAAAATCACGGCCCAGGATCACAGCCCAGGATCACAGCCCAGGATCACAGCCCAGGATCACAGCCCAGGATCACAGACCAGGATCACAGCCCGGTATCACAGCCCAGGATCACAGAGCAGGATCACAGCCCGGGATCACAGCCTGGGATCACAGCCCAGGATCACAGAGCAGGATCACAGTCAGGATCACAGCCCAGGATCACATCCCGGAACACAGACCAGCATCACAGCCCAGGATCACAGACCAGGATCACAAAGCAGGATCACGGAGCAGGATCACAGTCCAGGATAAGCGAGCAGGATCAAAGCCCAGGACCACAGCCTAGGATCACAGAGCAGTATCACAGCCCAGAATCACAGTCCAGGATCACAGTGCAGGATCACAACTCAGGATCACAGAGCAGGATCACAGCCCGGGATCACAGCCCAGGACCACAACCCAGGATCACAGCCCAGGATCACAGCCCAGAATCACGACCCAGGATCACGGACCAGGATCACAGCCCAGGATCACAGAGCAGGATCACTGCCCAGGATCTCAGCCCAGGATCACAGAGCAGGATCACAGCCGACGATCACAGCCCAGGACCACAGAGCATGATCACTGCCCAGGATCACAGCCCAGGATCACAGCCCAGGGTCACAGCCCAGGATCACAGACCAGGATCACAGCCCAGGATCACAGCTCAGGATAACCGAGCAGCATCACAGCCCAGGTTCACAGAGCAAGATCACAGCCCAGCATCACAGCCCAGGGTCACAGCCCAGGATCACAGACCAGGATCACAGCCCAGGACCACAGCTCAGGATAACCGAGCAGCATGACAGCCCAGGTTCACAGAGCAAGATCACAGCCCAGGATCACAGCCCAGGGTCACAGCCCAGGATCACAGACCAGGATCACAGCCCGGTATCACAGCCCAGGATCACAGAGCAGGATCACAGCCCGGGATCACAGCCC
>NW_025207548.1:7597-8671 GCF_004010195.1 Chiloscyllium plagiosum | reverse complement strand
GATCACATCTCAGGATCACAGCC
This sequence comes from Chiloscyllium plagiosum, assembly GCF_004010195.1. Lineage (NCBI taxonomy): Eukaryota > Metazoa > Chordata > Chondrichthyes > Orectolobiformes > Hemiscylliidae > Chiloscyllium > Chiloscyllium plagiosum. The sequence continues at coordinate 8,648 of NW_025207548.1, read as the reverse complement.
CAGGATCACAGCCCGGGATCACAGCCCAAGATCACAGCCCAGAATCACAGCCCAGGACCACAGAGCATGATCACTGCCCGGGATCACAGCCCAGGATCACATCTCAGGATCACAGCCCCAGATCACAGAGCAGGATCACAGCCCAGGATCACACAGCAGGACCATAGCCCAGGATGACACAGGAGGATCACAGACAAGGACCACAGCCCAGGATCACGGAGCAGGATCACAGCCCAGGATCACAGCCCAGTATTACAGAGCAGGGTCGCTGCCCAAAATAACAGCCAAGGATCACAGAGCAGGATCACAGCCCAGGATCACAGCCCAGGATCACAGCCCAGGATCACAGCCCAGTATTACAGAGCAGGGTCGCTGCCCAAAATAACAGCCCAGGATCACATCTCAGGATCAAAGCACAGGATCACAGCCCAGGATCACAGACCAGTATTACAGAGCAGGATCACTGTCCAGGATCACACCCCAGGATCACAGCCCAGGATCACAGAACAGCATCACAGCCCAGAATCACAGCCCAGGATCACAGCCCAGGATCACAGAGCAGGATCACAGTCCAGGATCACTGACCAGTATTACAGACCAGGGTCACTGCCCAGGATCACAGCCCAGAATGACAGAGCAGGATCACACCAAAGGATCACAGCCCAAGATCACAGAACAGGATCACAGCCCAAAATCACAGCCCAGGTACACAGCCCGGGATCATAGCCCAGGATCACAGCCCAGGAACACAGACCAGTATCACAGAGCAGGACCACATCCCAGGAACACAGACCAGTATCACAGAGCAGGACCACATCCCAGGAACACAGACCAGGATCACAGCCCAGGAACACAGACCAGGATCACAGAGCAGGATCACGGAGCAGGATCACAGCCCAGGATAACCGAGCAGGATCAAAGCACAGGACCACAGCCTAGGAACACAGAGCAGGATCACAGCCCAGAATCACAGCCCAGGATCACAGTGCAGGATCACATCTCAGGATCACAGTCCAGGATCACAGCCCAGGAACACAGACCAGGATCACAG
>NW_025207548.1:4339-7349 GCF_004010195.1 Chiloscyllium plagiosum | reverse complement strand
GGATCACAGCCCAGGACCACAGAGCATGATCACTGCCCAGGATCACAGCCCAGGATCACAGCCCAGGATCACAGCCCAGGATCACAGACCAGGATCACAGCCCAGGATCACAGCCCAGGATCACAGAGCATGATCATTGCCCAGGATCACAACCCAGGTTCACAGAGCAAGATCACAGCCCAGGATCACAGCCCAGGATCACAGCCCAGGATCACAGCCCAGGGACACAGACCAGGATCACAGCCCAGGATCACAGCCCAGGGACACAGCCCAGGATCACAGCCCAGGATCACAGCCCAGAATCACAGCCCAGAATCACAGACCAGGATCACAGCCCAGGATAACCAAGCAGGATCACAGCAAAGGTTCACAGAGTAAGATCACAGCCCAGGGTCACTGCCCAGGATCACAGCCCAGGTTCACAGAGCAAGATCACAGCCCAGCATCACAGCCCAGGATCACAGCCCAGGATCACAGCCCAGGGACACAGACCAGGGACACAGACCAGGATCACAGCCCAGGATCACAGCCCAGAATCACAGCCCAGAATCACGGCCCAGGTTCACAGCCCAGAATCACAGCACAGGAACACAGAGCAAGGTCACAGTCCAGGATCACAGAGCAGGATCACAGCCCAGAATAACAACCCAGGATCACAGAGCAGGATCACATCTCAGGATTACAGCCCGGGATCACAGCCCAGGATCACAGCCCAGAATCACAGCCCAGGACCACAGAGCATGATCACTGCCCGGGATCACAGCACAGGATCACATCTCAGGATCACAGCCCGGGATCACAGCCCAGGTTCACAGAGCAAGATCACAGCCCAGGATCACAGCCCAGTATCATAGCCCAGTATCACTGAGCAGGATCACATCCCAGGAACACAGACCAGGATCACGGCCCAGGAACACAGCCCAGGATCACAGCCCAGGGACACAGACCAGGGACACAGACCAGGATCACAGCCCAGGATCACAGCCCAGGATCACAGCCCAGAATAACAACCCAGGATCACAGAGCAGGATCACATCTCAGGATCACAGCCCGGGATCACAGCCCAGGTTCACAGAGCAAGATCACAGTCCAGGATCACAGCCCAGTATCACAGCCCAGTATCACTGAGCAGGATCACATCCCAGGAAAACAGACCAGGATCACGGCCCAGGAACACAGACCAGGATCACAAAACAGAATCACAGCCCACGGTCACAGAGCAGGATCACAGAGCAGGATCGCAGCCCAGAATCACAGAGTAGGATCACAGCCCAGGATCACAGCACAGTATTACAGAGCTGGGTCACTGCCCAGGATCACAGCCCAGGATCACAGACCAGGATCAGAGAGCAGGATCACAGCCCAGGATCACAGAGCAGGATCACATCTCAGGATCACAGTCCAGGATCAGAGAGCAGGATCATAGCCCAGGATCACATCTTAGGATCACAGCCCAGGATCACAGCCCAGGATCACAGAGCAGGATCACATCTCAGGATCACAGTCCAGGATCAGAGAGCAGGATCATAGCCCAGGATCACATCTTAGGATCACAGCCCAGGATCACAGCCCAGGATCACAGAGCAGGATCACATCTCAGGATCACAGTCCAGGATCAGAGAGCAGGATCATAGCCCAGGATCACATCTTAGGATCACAGCCCAGGATTACAGCCCGGGATCACAGAGCAGGATCACAGACCAGTATTACAGAGCAGGATCACTGCCCAGGATCACAGCACAGGATCACAGATCAGGATCACACCCCAGGATCACAGCCCAGGATCACAGAGCAGGATCACATCTCAGGATCACAGTCCAGGATCAGAGAGCAGGATCATAGCCCAGGATCACATCTTAGGATCACAGCCCAGGATTACAGCCCGGGATCACAGAGCAGGATCACAGACCAGTATTACAGAGCAGGATCACTGCCCAGGATCACAGCACAGGATCACAGATCAGGATCACACCCCAGGATCACAGCCCAGGATCACAGAGCAGGATCACAGTCAGGATCACAGCCCAGGATCACAGCCCAGGATCACAGAGCAGGATCACATCTCAGGATCACAGTCCAGGATCAGAGAGCAGGATCATAGCCCAGGATCACATCTTAGGATCACAGCCCAGGATTACAGCCCGGGATCACAGAGCAGGATCACAGACCAGTATTACAGAGCAGGATCACTGCCCAGGATCACAGCACAGGATCACAGATCAGGATCACACCCCAGGATCACAGCCCAGGATCACAGAACAGCTTCACAGCCCAGAATCACAGCCCAAGATCATAGCCCAGGATCACAGAGCAGGATTACATCCCAGGAACACAGACCAGGATCACAGTCCAGGAACACAGACCAGAGTCACAGCACAGGATCACACAGCAGGGTCACAGTCCGGGATCACAGCCCAGCACCACAGAGCTTGATCACTGCCCATGATCACAGCCCAGGATCACATCTTAGGATCACAGCCCAGGATCACAGCCCAGGATCACAGAGCAGGATCACAGAGCAGGATCACAGAGCAGAATCACAGCCCAAGATCACAGCCCAGTATCACAGAGCAGGGTCACATCCCAGGAACACAGACCAGGATCACAGCCCAGGATCATAGCCCAGGATAACCGAGCAGGATCACAGCCCAGGATCACAGCCCAGGATCACAGAGCAGGATCACAGTCAGGATCACAGCCCAGATCACCAGCCCAGGATCACAGAGCAGGATCACAGTCAGGATCACAGCCCAGGATCACAGCCCAGGTTCACAGAGCAAGATCACAGCTCAGAATCACAGCCCAGGATCACAGAGCATGATCACAGACCAGGATCACAGCCCAGGATCACAGCCCAGGATCACAGCCCAGGTTCACAGACCAAGACCACAGCCCAGGATCACAGCCCAGGAGCACAGCCCAGGAGCACAGCCCACTATCACAGAGCAGGATCACATCCCAGGATCACAGCCCCAGATCACAGCCCAGGTTCACAACCCAGGATCACATC
>NW_025207548.1:2257-3181 GCF_004010195.1 Chiloscyllium plagiosum | reverse complement strand
GATCACAGCACAGTATTACAGAGCTGGGTCACTGCCCAGGATCACAGCCCAGGATCACAGACCAGGATCAGAGAGCAGGACCACAGCCCAGGATGACACAGCAGGATCACAGACAAGGACCACATCCCAGGATCACGGAGCAGGATCACAGCCCAGTATTACAGAGCAGGGTCACTGCCCAGAATAACAGCCAAGGATCACAGAGCAGGATCAGAGAGCAGGATCACAGCCCAGGATCACAGAGCAGGATCACATCTCAGGATCACAGTCCAGGATCAGAGAGCAGGATCAGAGAGCAGGATCATAGCCCAGGATCACAGCCCCAGGATCAGAATCCAGGATTACAGCCCAGGATCACAGAGCAGGATCACAGACCAGTATTACAGAGCAGGATCACTGCCCAGGATCACAGCACAGGATCACAGCCCAGGAACACAGAACAGGATCACAGCCCAAGATCACAGAGCAGGATTACATCCCAGGAACACAGACAAGGATCACAGTCCAGGAACACAGACCAGGATCACAGAGCAGGATCACGAAGCAGGATCACAGCCCAGGATAACCGAGCAGGATCACAGCCCAGGACCACAGACGAGGATCACAGAGCATTATAACTGCCCAGGATCACAGTCCAGGAACACAGACCAGGATCACAGCCCAGGATCACAGCCCAGGATCACAGCCCAGAATCACGGCCCAGGATCACAGCCCAGAGTCACAGCACAGGATCACACAGCAGGGTCACAGTCCAGGATCACAGAGCAGGATCACAGCCCGGGATCACAGCCCAGCACCACAGAGCTTGATCACTGCCCATGATCACAGCCCAGGATCACATCTAAGGACAACAGCCCAGGATCACAGCCCAGGATCACAGAGCAGGATCACAGAGCAGAATCACAGCCCAAGATCACAGCCCAG
>NW_025207548.1:0-2018 GCF_004010195.1 Chiloscyllium plagiosum | reverse complement strand
GAGCACAGCCCACTATCACAGAGCAGGATCACATCCCAGGATCACAGCCCCAGATCACAGCCCAGTATCACTGAGCAGGATCACATCCCAGGAACACAGACCAGGATCACTGCCCAAAATCAAAGCCCAGGTTCATAGCCCACTATCACAGAGCAGGATCACATCCCAGGATCACAGCCCAGGATCACAGCCCAGGAACAAAGACCAAGATCACAGAGAAGGATCACAGCCCAGTATCACAGAGCAGGGTCACAGAGCAGGATCACAGTCCAGGATCACAGAGCAGGATCACATCCCAGGAACACAAACCAGGATCACAGCCCAGGTACACAGACCAGGATCACAGAGCAGGATCACGGAGCAGGATCACAGCCCAGGATAACCGAGCAGGATCACTGCCCAGGACCACAGCCTAGGATCACAGAGCATGATCACAGTCAGGATCACAGCCCAGGATCACAGAGCTAGATCACAGCCCAGGATCACAGCCCAGGATCACAGACCAAGATCACAGCCCAGGTTCACAAACCAGGATCACATCCCAGGAACACAGACCAGGATCACAGCCCAAAATCACAGCCCAGGTTCACAGCCCACTATCACAGCGCAGGATCACATCCCAGGATCACAGCCCAGGATCACAGCCCAGGAAAACAGACAAGGACCACAAAACAGGATCACAGAGCAGGATCACAGCCCAAGATCACAGCCCAGTATCACAGAGCAGGATTACATCCCAGGAACACAGACCAGGAACACAGACCAGGATCACAGCCCCGGATCACAGATCATGATCACAGCCCAGGTTCACAGAGCAAGATCACAGCCCAGGATCACAGCCCAGGATCACAGCCCAGGATCACAGCCCAGAATCACAGCCCAGGATCACAGCCCAGGATCACAGCCCAGAATCACGGCCCAGGATCACAGACCAGGATCACAGCCAGGATCACAGATCATGATCTCTGCCCAGGATCACAGCCCAGGATCACAGTCCCGGATAACCGAGTAGGATCACAGCCCAGGATCACAGCCCAGGATCACAGCCCAGGATCACAGCCCAGAATCACGGTCGAGGATCACAGCCCAGAATCACGGCCCAAGATCACAGCCCAGGATAACCGAGCAGGATCAAAGCACAGGATCACAGCCCAGGATCACAGCCCACTATCACAGAGCAGGATCACATCCCAGGATCACAGCCCAGAATCACAGCCCAGGATCACAGCCCAGGAACACAGATCAGGATCACAGCCCAAAATCACAGCCAAGGTTCACAGCCCACTATCACAGAGCAGGATCACATCCCAGGATCACAGCCCAGAATCACAGCCCAGGATCACAGAGCAAGATCACATCCCAGGATCACAGCCCAGAATCACAGCCCAGGATCACAGAGCAGGATCACTGTCCAGGATCACAGCCCAGGATCACATCTCAGGATCACAGCCCGGGTTCACAGCCCAGGTTCACATAGCAAGATCACAGCCCAGGAACACAGCCCAGGATCACAGCCCAGTATCACAGCCCAGTATCACAGAGCAGGATCACATCCCAGGAACACAGACCAGGATCACAGAACAGGTTCACAGCCCAGGATCACAGCCCAGTATTATGAGCTGGGTCACTGCCCAGGCTCACAGCCCGGGATCACAGAGCAGGATCACAGAGCAGGATCACCTCTCAGGATCACAGACCAGGATCAGAGAGCAGGATCACAGCCCCAGATCACAGAGCAGGATCACAGCCCAGGATCACACAGCAGGACCACAGCCCAGGATGACACAGCAGGATCACAGACAAGGACCACAGCCCAGGATCACGGAGCAGGACCACAGCCCAGGATCACAGCCCAGTATTACAGAGCAGGATCACAGCCCAGGATCACAGCCCAGGTTCACAGAGCAAGATCACAGCCCAGGATCACAGCCCAGGATCACAGCCCAGGAACACAGATCAGGATCACAGAGCCAAATCACGGAGCCGGATCACAGCCCAGGATAACCGAGCAGGATCAC
>NW_025207547.1:6992-13050 GCF_004010195.1 Chiloscyllium plagiosum | reverse complement strand
AGCACATGGAATGGTGTGTCCTGGCTGTAAAAGGCACGGTGGCACAGTGGTTAGCACTGCTGCCTCACAGCACCAGATACCCAGGTTCAATTCCTGCCTCAGGCGACTGACTGTGTGGAGTTTGCACGTTCTCCCCGTGTTTGCGTGGGTTTCCTCCGGGTGCTCCGGTTTCCTCCCACAGTCCAAAGATGTGCAGACCAGGTGAATTGGTCATGCTAAATTGTCCGTAGTGTTAGGTAAGGCGTAAATGTAGGGGTATGGGTGGGTTGCGCTTCGGCGGGGCGGTGTGGACTTGTTAGGCCGAAGGGCCTGTTTCCACACTGTAAGGAATCTAATCTAATCTAATCAATACTGAGGCCAGGAAGCTGCAGGGTGCCCATGTGGAGAATGAGATGCTGTTCTTCCAACTTCCACTGAGCACCACTGGAGTGCTGTGGAAATGGTGGTTAATGATCCTCTGGATGTGGATGCTGGTGCGATGATAGATGAGGGCAAGGCAAGGGAAGAGAAGTGATGAGGGCAGAAATGCAGGAGATGGGTGGGACATGGCTGAGGACCTTGTCAACCGTGGTGATGGAGAATCCCTGGTTGAGGATAAAGCATGACATTTCGGAGGTCCCCTGTGCAGAATGTGGCCCCATCAGACAGATGTGGTGTGCTTGGAGAAACTGGGAGAATGGAACAGAGTCTTTACAGGAAGCAGGGTGTGAGGATGGGGAGTCAAGGTAACTGTGGGAGTCAGTGAGTTTGGAATGAATATTGGTGGCCAGCCTATCCCCAGAAATAGAAACAGAGATGTCAAGGAAGGGAAGGGAGGAGTCAGAGATCAGGTGAAGGTGGGAACAGGGTGGATATTGGAACTGAAATTGATCAATTTTTCCAATTCTGGACGAGAGAGGGAAGCAGCACTGATGATGTCATCGACATACCGGAGAAAGAGTTGTGGGAGTGGCCTGAGGAGGCCTGGAATGAGGAATGTTCCACTTGCCCCACAGTGAGAGAGGCATAACTGGGGCCCAGGTGGGTACCGGTGGCCACACCAGTGAAGAGGAGGTGGCTGGAGCTCACTAACCAGTAATTCTGATGCTGGCATAAAGTGACAAAAGAATCACGATGTAGTTGGGAAGGGATGGACAAGGGGAGGAAAATTCATTAAAATCAGCAGAGATAAGTTCCCTCAGGCAGGAAGAAGCAGGAACACTGGGTCTGCCCGGGAATCCAGCTATAGATTTTGGGAAGAAGGTGGAAGTGGGCAAGTCAGGATTGTGGGAATGTGAGCTTGGAGGCTGTGGGGGTGGTGGGGAGAGCCTGGATCAGATGAACTTTGTGACTGTTGTGGACACAGCAGCCTGAGAGCAGTCAGTTTGGGGGACATAGGGGTGAATGGAGGAGGGCAGAGAAATTAAAATGACCCATGTAATGTTAGCAGTTCTTGATGGACAGGTAAAATCTCCAGTGTGAGATTATTGATGATCATTTCAATCCGTTCAACCACAACATTGATTACTCTTCTTGAGTCATTAAGGCTGTAGTTTGCCTTCTTATCAGGAGTAGCTCCCTTGTTCCTTGTTACACTCAGTGTTAACACTCTCCTGTCTCCCAGGAACAGATCCTTGATGTTGCGTTGACTCCTTCTTCTCAGGGATGGCTAATTAACATGTTGCTTTTAATTCCTTGATAACAGTTTCTCCTTGTCCCTTTCATCTCAGTAACACTATATTTCAGAAAAAAGTCATTGTTCTAAACTCCAGGGGAACAAACCCAGCCTGTCCTCCCTCTCCTCATGAGACAACCTGCTTCTCAATCTCAGAAACCTCCTTTGAGCCAGCACCAATATCCTTCATTATGTACAGCATTTGAGATGTGATCTCAGAACTGCCTTATATATATCTAAAATAACATGTTTACATTTAGATCCAATTTCTCTTTTATTCAAGGATAGCATTTTATTAACCTTCCTGATTCCATGGTGTAAGAGTATACCTACCTTTGTGACCCGTTTCCCAACGCATGTTAGAATACTGCAGTGGTTCTCCATTCACATATTTCTCTACTTTGTCCCTGTGATTAGTGTTTCTGCCCTGCCCAATGTCTGCACTCTGTGATCAATACAAGCTAATCCAACTCTCCTGTTAAGTGCTTTAACCAGATTATGACATCATGATCACATTGGGGTTTGGGGCAGCTTGCAGTAAGAAATTAGTTGACTGCAAATATAAAAATAGAGCTTCATCTGCTGTAAAGGGTTATTCAGTGCCCTGAGATCATGAAAAGTTAGGCATAAATGCATTTATTTTCATTCTTGTAATGAGAAATGCAACAACCAATTTGTGAAGAGTAATGTCCCACAAACAGCACTGTGTTCAATCAGTTAGCCTGTGTATTTTCATGATGCAGACTGAGGGATGAGTGATGGTGAGGACACAATGATCTGGGTTGAGGGATGAGTGACAAGGACACAGTAGAGAGCTCCTCTGTTCTTCATTGAAGTAATGCATGTGGAATTGTTCACACCCACCTGAGAGAGCAGGCCAGTGCAACCGTTAACATCTCAGCCACAAGATAACACTTTAGACATTGCAGCACTCCACTCAAACTGCTCCGAAGTCTCAGCATTGATCTTACGTTGTAGCCACTGGAATGGAGAATTGAACCCACAGCCTTCTAACTCCGAGGGGTATGTGGTGTCCACTGAGCTGTTGCTGATACCTAACAACACACCAACCAATAAATATCCCCTTATCATTCCTGTTTGTGTTACAGATCAGGACAGTTCCAGCTTCTGTGCCAAGATTGATAGCAACAGAACAGGGAAATGGCTGCACCTTGATGGTTTTGAGCTTTTGTCTAGATCTGAGATGAGATGAGTGACTGTTGTGGACAGAACAGCCTGAGAGTATTCAGTTCAGTGGGAGATAGGAATGAATGGAGGAGGGCAGAGAAATACAAAGACCAGTGTCAGTTCTCAATGAACAGGTCAAGTGTGGCTTAAAGGCCAGAGGGAGGGGTCCAGGTGGAGGAAGAGAGTTGGAGGTGGGTGAAGGGGCCTGTGGGATGGACAGAGGACTCCTGTCCAAAGAAATGGGCACAGAGGCAAAGGCAACAGAAGAAGAGATCAACATCATGTCGTGTCTGAACTTCGGTGACGACGGAGTGCAAAGTGATTAAAACAGAGACCTTTGCTGAGTACAGAACGTTCAGCATCGGAGAAGGGATAGTGAATGTCCAACAAGAGGTGGAGGGAGGAGAATGGGGAGAGACAAGTGGGACAGTGGGTGGAGGAAGGTTCCAGAGGGGTGGGGGTAAATGGTATTGGGTGAATGAGCCGGAGAATTAAGTCGAACTGGGGCTCAGGACAGCTTTGAGACAATGTGAAGGGGTGCTGATGGAGAGAGAGGTCAAGAGTGTGTATATGATGGCACATAGCACTGAGTGTGGGTTTCAGGATGTGGTGAGAGCAGCTATCTGAGGAGTGATGGACATCATGGAGACAGCTGTGATCCTGGGTGGATTCAAAACACAAAGGATGAAACTCATTCACTGTTTGTATCAACTAATGACCCCATCCCGTCCCATCAATCCCTCTCATCCATATAGCCTCGGTGCTAACACATGCTGTCTGACTACCAGCCTTTGGCCTTATCGAGAGTAGTGGGGACAAGGTAGGAGAGTGGAGCTGAGCAAGAACCAGATCAGTTATGGTCTTAATGAATTGTGGAGAAAACTCAATGGGCCATAGGGCTTACCCCTGCTGTGAAGTACGATGTACATATCTTCTTTAAATTGAAGCAGATGAGGTTCAAAGTTACTGGCTGTGTGGTTTGGAAATTGGCTTTGGGCCAGGAAGCAGAGCGCTGTGGTCTGTGGTTTTATTTCAGACGGGAGGGAAGTGTGCAGCGCTGGTGATATAATTCTCTTCTTGATCTTTGTGAATGATCTGCACTCAGGGATACAGGACAAACTCCAACGTTTGCAGATGATACAAAATTGAAAAACACAGTGAAGAGTAAGGAAAGTGCTCACAGGCTCTGGGGCATATAGGCTGGTGAAATGGCCAGCCAAATGAAAGTTAACACTCGGAAGAGTGAAGTGACACATCATGATAGGAAGAACAAAGAGAGGTGCGATAAATGGTGCAATTTTACAACGGTTACAGGAACAGAAAGATAGCAGAAATGCACATTGAGAAGTCTTTGAAGCTTGGAGGTTTAGTTGAAATGGATTAAAAATGCAAAAGAAATGTTTGTTTTTATTGAATGGCACATGAAGTAGAAAAGCAAGGATGGACATTTCCAAAACATCAGCTTGAGCCCATCTGCAGACACATAACCAATTCTGTGCACTATCCTTGAAGAAAGATGTTTTTGTACAAAGCAGATGATTCGAATGGTTCCAGAGAAGAGAGACTTCAGTTGTTTGGAGGAACTGGTGTTGTCTTTACAACAGAGAAGATTCAGGGGAGATTTGATTGGGCTGTGCCAATTCAAGAACAGTCTTTCGAAAGTAAGTCTGAGAAACTGTTTCCAAAGGCAGGACAGTCAGTTAGTAAATGGATCCAGGTAAAGGTGTTGATGAAAGAACCAGAGGTCACATGACAGATTAAATCCAGACCCAGGAAAGGACACGGGGTGTGTGACTAATTTCAATAGCTTTTTCAAAGGGCCAGCTCAGACACAGGGGGCTGAGTGGTCTCCTCCTCTTATATATGATACGATACAACAGGAAGCTAATATTTCCTATTTTGCTGCCACTCTGGAGTGACATTCCACAACAGACATGTGTGATATGAGAGAGTTAACTGTGATCATACCTGTCAGAGACTGGAACAGTTAATTAATGAGTTCTGAGTCTCAGAACCATATTTATCTAACAAGGTATTTGTGAATTGAAATATTATAAAACATCCTGCACGATGGCCAAATGTTCACAAGCTGCAGTAGTTGGTTAATGAATTGAAGAAGTCCCAAACACACACAAACAATGAAATATTTCAAAAATACAGAGGCAAAAGCTTTTGAAGTTTGTGTCTTTGGAAGAACAGGGAATGTGTCCAAACACTGTTCAGGTTCCTGACCGTGAGGATGCAGTCACTGCATTCCTGTTCGTTACTGCAGTTACATGGGATCACCACCACCTGCAAATTCCCTTCCAAGCCACTCACTCTCTTTATTCAATCCATGCCTCCGATAATTTGGTAAACTTCTATCAGGTCACCCCTCAGCCTCTGACTTCCAAGTGAAAACAAATCAAGTTTGTGCAATCTCTCCTTATAGCTAATATCCTCAAAACAGGCAAACACCTGGTAACCCTTTTCTGTCTTCTCTTCAAAGCCTCCACATTCTTCAGGCTGTGTGGCAATCAGAACTGTACGCAATATTCCAAATATGGTTGAACTAACTTCCTATTCAGCTGCAACATGACATGTCAATTTTGAAACTCTGGGTCCCGATCAATGAAAGTGAGCAAGCCATATTCCTGTCAGGGTGAAAGGGAAGGCTGGTAACTATAGGGAATGCTGGATGACTAAAGAAATTGAGGGTTTGGTTAAGAAAAAGAAGGAAGCATATGTCAGGTACCGACAGGAGAGATCGAGTGAATCTCAGAAGACGATAAAGAAAGTAGGAGAATACTTAAGAGGGAAGTCAGGAGGGCAAAACGGGGACATGCGATAGCTTTGGCAAATAGAATTAAGGAGAATCCAAAGGGCTTTTACAAATATATTAAGGACAAAAGGGTAACTAGAGAAAGATTCGGGCCCCTCAAAGATCAGCAAGGCGGCCTTTGTGAGGAGCCACAGAAAATGGGGGAGATACTAAATGAATATTTTGCATCAGTATTTACTGTGGAAAAGGATATGGAAGATATCGACTGTATGGAAATAAATGGTGACATCTTGCAAAATCTCCAGATTACAGAGGAGGAAGTGCTAGATGTCTTGAAACGGTTAAAGGTGGATAAATCCCCAGGACCTGATCAGGTGTACCCGAGAACTCTGTGGGAAGCTAGAAGTGATTGCTGGGCCTCTTGCTGAGATATTTGTATCATCAATAGTCACAGG
>NW_025207547.1:0-6749 GCF_004010195.1 Chiloscyllium plagiosum | reverse complement strand
TTGATGCTCTGCACTCCCTTAAGTGGTTGATGTAGATGGGCTGTGTTCCCCTTCTTTCTTCCTAACGTCAATGATCAGCCCTTTACGTTTGCCGAATTAGAGAGCGGGGTCATTATCATTACATCATGCCACCAAGCTCTCTATCTCCTTTGTACATTCTGACGCATCGTTGTTTGAAATCCGTACTTCTCTAGTGATGTCATCAGCGAACTTGTAGCTGGCGTTGTCTGGAATTTGGAAACTCTGCCGTGGCTGTAAAGGGAGTACGTAGGGCCCTGAGGACACAGCCGTGGGTGTACAGGGAGGACAGTAGAGGGCTGAGGGCACAGCCGTGATTGTACAGGGAGGGCAGTGGGGGGCTGAGGACACAGCTGTGGGTGTACCTGGAGTACAGTAGAGGGCTGAGGGCACAGACCTGGGTGTGCATGGAGGACAGTGGGGGGCTGAGGGCACATCTGTGGATGTACAGGCAGTACAGTAAGGGGCTGAGGACACATCCGTTGGTGTATAGAGAGGACAGTAAGGTGTTGAGGGTACAGCCGTGGGTGTATAGGGAGTATTGTCGGGTGTTGAGAACACATCCTTCAGCAGCTTGAGTGTTGAGTGTTATTGTGGAGGAGTTGATTTTACCGATCTTCATGATTACGGTCTGTGGGTCAGAAACCTGAGGATCCAGTTGCAGAGAGTCGAACCGAGACCAAGGTCGCTGAGTTTTGTGATTAGTCTTAAGTGATAATGATTTTGATGGTGGAGCTTTAGTCAATGAGCCCTAGGTGCCCTTGTTGTTCAGATGTTCCAGGGATGCGAGCAGGGCTCGGATATATTATCCGTCGTGAACCCGTTACATCAGTCAGCAAATTATAGGGCAGCAGGTCAGGCTGGGAGACTGGAGTTGGTGTAGACTATAACCAGCCTCTCAAAGCACTTCATAATTATTGAGGTTGGAGCCACTGGGTGGCTTTCTCACTTCCGAGGATGATGATGGCCTTCTTGAATCAGGTTGAGACTTCGGCTTCAGGAGGGAGAGTCTGAAGTTGTATGTGAATACCTCTGCTAGTTGGTACAAACAGGATCTGAGTGCTCAGCTGGGAACTCTCTCCAGGCCCATCACTTTCTTTGATTTGACTCAGTGAAAGACTGACTATGCCTGCAGCGGTGACAACAGACACAAGTACATCTGGGACTTTCGCGGCTGGTGTCAGCTCTCAGTGACAGTCACACGGTCATTTATGATCGATATCCCCTCCCCCCACATCCCTCTGTCGTCTTAAACATACAATGACATTGGTTGGTGTGATTACCACCCAGTCAGCATTGAGACAGATTGCCATAAAAAGACAGTGATCATGCGCCATCAGGTTCTGTGGCACCACAATGGGATAAATACATAATAAAATAGCGTGCAGGGTGCCAGTACCAGTGATGCAAATTGTGAAGACTTTGCAGGTGTAACTCCAGTCAAGCCACTGCTTCAATCTGAATGGTGTCAAGCATCTTCAGCATTGTGCCTTTTCAATGGTGGACAGTCCTTAGGTAGTAATGAATTCCACAGGCCCACCACTCTCTGGCTGAAGAAATGTCTCCGCATTTCTGTTCTGCAATGACCCCCTCTAATTCTAAGGCTGTGTCCACGGGTCCTAGTCTCCTCGTTTAACTGAAACAATTTCCTAGCATCCACCTTTTCCAAGCTATGTATTATTTTGTACGTCTCTATTAAGTCTCCCCTTAATCTTCTAAACTCCAACGAATACAATCCCAGTATCCTCAGCCGTTCCTCATATGTTTCCATGCTGTACATCTCTATGACTCTATGACTCTACACACCTTCTGGACTACCCTATCCACTTGTATTGGCACTTTCAGGGAACAGTGGACCTACACAACTAGATCCTACTGTTTGTTAATGCTTCGAAGGGTTCTACCATTTACTGTATACTTCCCTCTGGCATTAGACCTTATGCATTGCCTCATATCTCTCCAAATTAAATTTCATCAGCCATTTCTGTGCCCTCGTCTCCAGCCTTTATATGTCCTGCTGTATCCTTTGTCAGTCTTCCTCACTATCCACAATTCCCCCAACCTTTGCGTCTTCTGCAAACTTACTAATCAGACCACTGACATTATTCTCCCAAAAATTTATAAATGCTGTGAACAGCAGGGGTCACAACACTGATCCCTGTGGAACAGCAATGGTCACAGATTTCCAATCAGAAAAATACCCTTTTACCATTACTCTCTGTCTTTTATGACTAAGCCAATGATATCTCCATCTTACCAACTCTCCACGGATCCATGCGGCTTCAATTTAAACTTACTAATCAAACCACTGACATTATTCTCCAAAATATTTATAAATGCTGTGAACAGCAGGGGTCACAACACTGATCCCTGTGGAACAGCAATGGTCACTGATTTCCAATCAGAAAAACACCCTTTTACCATTACACTCTGTCTTTTATGACTAAGCCAATTATATCTCCATCTTACCAGCTCTCCACGGATCCATGCGGCTTCAATTTTAGTATCAGCATGCCATGAGGTACTTTGTCAAATACCTTACGAAAGTCCATGTGGACAACATCTATCGCCCTCCCCTTGTCAATCATGAAACTTGCTCAAAAGACTGAATAACTTTGTGAGACATGACCTTCCTGCCAGAAGCCATGCTGCCTCTTATTAATAACAAGATATTTTTCCAAATGGGATGAAGTCCTGTCAGTAAGAATCTTCTCCAATATTTTCCCTACCACGGATGTAAGGGTCACCAGCCAGTAATTTCTTGTCATTTGCTGCATTATCCCTGTTGCCATTAAACAAAGGAACAATGGTGGCTCTTCTCCAGCGCGCTGGGACCTGTCCCGTCATGAAACAGAATCCAAAGATTCTGTCCAAGCTCCAAACAATGTGCTTCCTCACTTCGAGGAGTGAGGAGAGGCAAACCTCTGTTCCTTTATATTAAAAAATCTGTTTCTGTACCCTCCATTTACCAAAATAAAAGGAAAATCATCCTGTACAATATTTCTAAATGCAGACTTGCTGTAGTGCAATCTTTGAGACTGGCTGCTGCTTTCCATCACTTCCTAATGACATTGGCTTCCTCTTTGAGCATGTGGCACCTTGCAGCCCTGTATAAATTTGCTGACTGACAGCCCCTCTCATTCTTCAACAATTACTGTAGCTTACATCAATGTCCTTTTGTGGGACTGGAGTCACATGTAGACCAGACCAGGTATGCAATGGGATGCATTGAATAAGGAAATAAGGAGAGTACAGGGCTAAAGGGTGGGACCAACAAATCCAGTGAACCTTGAATACTGAGGAATACACAGCATTGGATGAAGGGAAAAGGGAGGCTTATGACAGAAACTGAGAATTCAAAACAGTAGCAATTTCTGGAGGATTATAAAATGTGCAAGTGGGAACTTAAAGTGGAGATTTGGAGTGCTAAAAGAAAATATGAAAGTATACTGACAGGTAATATAAAGAAACATCCAAAATGTTTTAAAGGAATATTAATGGTAAAAAGACAACAAAGACCATGGTTGTAATTTCAGCTTGAGCCCAGGGGATGTAAATGAGTTCTTTATGTTGGTGTTCAGCAGTGAGAGGGATGATTTTGGTGTAGAAATCAGGGAGATAGTCTGTGACAAAGTTGAAGAAATGAACATAGACAGAGAGGAGCTGCTGAGTGATATGGGCAGCTTAAAAGTAGATAAATCTCCAGGGCAGCATGAAATGTATCTTAGGTTGTTGAATGAGGCAAGGGAGAAAATAGCAGGGGCTTTGGAAATAATTTTCCATTCCTCTCCGGCTGCAGGAGAGGTGCTGGAGGACAGGAGGACAGCCAGTCTGGTACCATTGTTCAAGAAGGGAGCAAGTTTTAAACCAGGAAACTTCAGGCTAGTCAGTCTAAACACTGTGTCAAAACGTGTGGCAGGTTAGGTTGATGAATGGCTAGTGCCCAAAACATCGATCTTCTGCTCCTCAGATGCTGCCTGACCTGCTGTGCTTTTCCAGTGCCACACTGTTCAACTCTGACTCTCCAGCATGTGCAGTCCTCACTTTCTCTCAAACTATACTCAGTGGTGTGGAAATTGTTAGAAGTAATTCTGAGGGACAGAATGGATCTGCATTTGAAGAGACAGGAATTAATCACAAACATGGATTTGTTCAGGAAGTTATATTGTAACAACTTCCATGAATTTTTTTGAAGAGTTGACCAGATGTGTAGATGAGGGGAATGAATTTGATACCATCTTTTTAATGCAAAGGGAGATAGATTTTAAAAGAGATCTTATTGAATGATGGAGCAAGTTCATAGATTCTCCGGCATCTCGGATGCTGCCTGATCGGCTGTACTTTTCCTGCTCCACACTCTTCGACTCTGATCTCCAGCATCCGCAGTCTGCACATTCTACTCAAGGAGTCAGATAGCCCTGCTCCTATTTCTATGTTCTGTGTCTTCTTGGACTTCAGCAAGGCTTTTGATCAAGTTCCACATGGAAGAATGACAGCAAAGGTGAGAACCCATGGGATCCAAGGAAATTTGGTAAATTGGATGAACAATTTGCTGACTGGCAGGAAACAGAGGGTGAGGGTCGAGGGGCATTTTTGTGACTGGAAGTGTGTGTCCTGGGGGATCCCACAGGGGTCACTTTTGGGGCCCTTGCTATTTGTGGTTTGTCGTAAATGATTTAGACTTGAATGAAGAAGGTTTGATCAATATGGTCCCAAATGATAAACAAGTAGTAGGGCTAGTAAATATATTAGATTTTTTAATATTAGATTACCTGCAGAGTGGAAACAGACCCTTCGGTCCAACTAGTCCACACGGATCCTCCGAAGAGCAACCCACCCAGACTATTTCCCCCTGACTATGCACCTAACTCAATGGGGAATTTAGGATCCACCTAACCTGCGCATCTTTGGACTGTGGGAGGAAACCGGAGCACCCAAAGGAAACCCACACAGACACGGGGAGAACGTGCAAACCCCACACAGACAGATGCCCGAGGCTGAGAATCAACCTAATGTCCCTGGTGCTGTGAGGCAACAGTGCTAACCACTGAGCACTGTGCCACCCTGCACGGTGGATAGCATTAGACAGCAAGAGGATCCATACACACTGGTCAGATGCACTGACCAGTAGCAAACAGTATTCAACCTGGATAAGCGTAAGGTGATACCCCTGGGGAGGACAAAAAAGGCAAGGGAACGCATAACGTACAGTAAGACTATGAGAAACACCAAGGATCAGAGCGACCTTGGTGTGCATGTACACCAGTCCCCTTAATGTATCAGGACAGGTGGATAATGTGGATAAAAAGCCCTATGGGATACTTCCCTTTATTAGCTGAAACCTAGAGCTGAAGTAAGAGCAGTGAGGTTATACTGGAACTGTATGAAAAATTGGTTAGGTCAAGGCTAAAGAATTGTGTGAAGTTCAGGAGTCCACATTATGGGATAGACCTGGAGAGGGTACAGAGCAGATTTGCCAGGATGTTGCCTGGGCTGGAGAGTTTCAATTATGAAGAGAGTTTGGATAGATTATTTTCTCAAGGGAAGAGGAGATTGAGAGGAGACATGATTGAGATGCATAAAATTATGAGGGACATAAATACGGCCGAAATGAAAATCTTTTCCCCATGATGGAGTAATCAGTGACCATGGGACATTAATTTAAGGTAAGGGGGAGGGCTTTTGTTTTTATTCATTGCCCGTTCCTTGAGAAGATGGTAAATTTCTGTGAAAGCTTCAAACTTATCTTTTGCACTGATGTGCTCGGCTCTTCCATCATTGAGGATGAGGATATTTTTGGAGACTCCTACTCTGGTGAGTTGGCTGATCGACCACTACCATCCCATGATCGGATTGGAAGGATTGCAGAGCTTAAATCTGATGCATTGGTTGCGTGATAGCTCAGTTCTGTCTGTCCCTTGCTGTTTATCTTATTTGGAACGCAAGTATTTCTGTTTGGAAACTTCATCAGGTTAATATTTACCTTTGTATTTTCCTGGCATGCCCTACTGCACTCTCCATTGAACCAGAGTTGATCCTCTGCCTTGATGGTAATGGTTGAGTGGCTGATATGATGGGCCGTGACATTACAGTTTGTGCTTGAGTACAGTTCTGCTGCTATTAATGATCCACAGTGTCTTAAAAACGCTCAGTCTTGAGTTGATAGATCGCTTCCAAATCTGTGCCATTTAGCATGTTGATAGTGCCACACAACACAATAGAGTTTATTCTGAATGTGACTGTGAGACTTTTACCGATATTGCCATGGACAGATACATCTGCAGTTGATAGATTAGTAAGGTGAGGTCATGTATGATTTTTCTTTCCCTCACCACCTGCTGCAGACCCAATCTAGTAGCTATGTCCTTTTGGACCCGACCAGCCTGATCAGTAGTACTGCTGCCAAATCATTCTTGGTGTTCGACTTTGAAATCTCCCGGCCAGAATACATTGTTTGCCCTTGCCACAGTCAGTACTTTCTCCAAGTGTTGTTTAACATAGAGGAGCACTGATTCAGACGAAAAACGATGTTACGTGGTAATCAGTAAGAGAATTCTTTGTCCATTTTTAATCTGAAGCCATGGGACTTCAATAGGTCTGGAGTCAATTTTGGGGCCTCCCAGAGCAACTACCTTCCGACTCTATCTCACTGAACTGCCCCCTCTGATGGATCGGTCCTGCCTTTGGGACAGGACATGTCCAGGAATGGTAATGGTGGTGGCTGGGTTATT
>NW_025207546.1:11526-13050 GCF_004010195.1 Chiloscyllium plagiosum | reverse complement strand
GGTCGCTGTGATTGTTCAGGAGCAGGGTCACTGTGATCGGGTGAGGAGCAGGGTCAGTGTGAACGGGTCAGGAGGCAGGGTCACTGTGATCGGGTCTGGAGGCAGGGTCAGTGTGATCCTTTCAGGAGCAGGGTCACTGTGCTTGGGTCAGGAGCAGGGTCACTGTGATCGGTTCAGGAGCTGGGTCACTGTGATCGGGTCAGGGCCAGATTCACTGTGATTGGGTCAGGGGCAGGATCACTGTGATTGGGTCAGGGGCAGGGTCCCTGTGAACGGGTCAGGAGCAGGGTCACTGTGATCGGGCCAGGAGCAAGGTGACTGTGATCGGGTCAGGAGCAGGATCACTGTGATCGGGTCAGGAGCAGGGTCACTGTGATCAGGTCAGGAACTGGATCATTGTATTCGGGTCAGGAACAGGGTCACTGTGATCGGGTCAGGAGCAGGGTCACTGTCATCTGGTCAGGAGCAGGGTCACTGTGATTGCGTCAGGGGCAGGGTCACTGTGATCAGGTCAGGGGCAGGATCACTGTGATCAGGACGGGGGCAGGGTCACTGTGATCGGTTCAGGAGCAGGCTCACTGTGATTGGGTCAGGGGCAGGGTCACTGTGATCAGGTCAGGAGCTGGGTCACTGTGATTGGGTCAGAGGCAGGGTCACTGTGATCAGGTCAGGAGCAGGGTCACTGTGATTGGTTCAAGAGGCAGTGTCACTGTGATCAGGTCAGAGCAGGATCAATGTGATCGGGTCAGGAGGCAGGGTCACTGTGATTGGGTCTGGAGCAGGATCACTATGATCAGGTCAGGAGCAGGGTCACTGTGATCTGGTCAGGAACAGGGTCACTGTGATCGGGTCAGGAGCAGGGTCACTGTGATCGGGTCAGGAGCAGGGTCACTGTGATCTGGTCAGGAACAGGGTCACTTGTGATCGGGTCAGGAGCAGGGTCACTGTGATCTGGTCAGGAGCAGGGTCACTGTGATCGGGTCAGGAGTTGGGTCAATGTGATCGGGCCAGGGGCAGGGTCACTGTGATCGGGTCAGGGGCAGATTCACTGTGATCGGGTCAGGGGCAGATTCACTGTGATTGGGTCAGGGGCAGGGTCACTGTGATTGGGTCAGGAGGCAGGATCACTGTGATTGGGTCAAGATCTGGGTCTCTGTTATCGGGTCAGGAGCAGGGTCACTGTGATCGGGTCAGGAGCAGGGTCACTCTGATCGGGTCAGGTGCAGGGTCACTGTGATTGGTCAGGAGCAGGGTCCCTGTGATCGGGTGAGGAGCAGGGTCACTGTGATCGGGTCTGGAGGCAGGGTCAGTGTGATCCTTTCAGGAGCATGGTCACTGTGCTTAGGTCAGGAGCAGGGTCATTGTGATCGGGTCAGGAGCTGGGTCACTGTGACCGGGTCAGGAGCAGGGTCACTGTGATCGGGTCAGGGGCAGATTCACTGTGATCGGGTCAGGAGGCAGGGTCACTGTGATTGGGTCTGGAGCAGGGTCTCCGTGATCAGGTCAGGAGCAGGGTCACTGTGA
>NW_025207546.1:9903-11327 GCF_004010195.1 Chiloscyllium plagiosum | reverse complement strand
GGGTCACTGTGATTGGGTCAGGGGCAGGGTCACTGTGATCGGGTCAGGAGCAGGGTACCTGTGATCGGGTCAGGAGCTGGGTCACTGTGATTGGGTCAGGGGCAGGGTCACTGTGATCGGGTCAGGAGCAGGGTCACTGTGATTGGTTCAAGAGGCAGTGTCACTGTGATCCGGTCAGGAGGAGGATCAATGTGATCGGGTCAGGAGGCAGGGTCACTGTGATTGGGTCAGGAGCAGGGTCTCTGTGATCTGGTCAGGAACAGGGTCACTGTGAACGGGTCAGGAGCAGGGTCACTGTGATCAGGTCAGGAGCAGGGTCACTGTGATCAGGTCAGGAACAGGGTCACTGTGATCTGGTCAGGAACCGGTTCACTGTGATCGGGTCAGGAGCAGGGTCCCTGTGATCTGGTCAGGAACAGGGTCACTGTGATCGGGTCAGGAGCAGGGTCACTGTGATCGGGTCAGGAGGCAGGACACTGTGATTGGGTCAGGGGCAGGGTCACTGTGATCGGGTCAGGAGCAGTGTCACTGTGATTGGTTCAAGAGGCAGTGTCACTGTGATCAGGTCAGGAGCAGGATCAATGTGATCGGGTCAGGAGGCAGGGTCACTGTGATTGGGTCTGGAGCAGGGTCTCTGTGATCAGGTCAGGAGCAGGGTCCCTGTGAACGGGTCAAGAGCTGGGTCTCTGTTATCGGGTCAGGAGCAGGGTCACTGTGATCGGGTCAGGAGCAGGGTCACTCTGATCGGGTCAGGTGCAGGGTCACTGTGATCTGGTCAGGGGCAGGATCACTGTGATCAGGTCAGGGGCAGGGTCACTGTGATCGGTTCAGGAGCAGGGTCACTGTGCTTGGGTCAGGAGCAGGGTCACTGTGATCGGGTCAGGAGCTGGGTCACTGTGACTGGGTCAGGAGCAGGGTCACTGTGATCGGGTCAGGGGCAGATTCACTGTGATTGGGTCAGGAGGCAGGTTCACTGTGATTGGGTCAGGGGCAGGATCACTGTGATCGGGTCAGGAGGCAGGGTCACTGTGATTGGGTCAGGGGCAGGGTCACTGTGATCAGGTCAGGGGCAGGATCACTGTGATCAGGTCAGGGGCAGGGTCACTGTGATCAGGTCAGGGGCAGGATCACTGTGATCAGGTCAGGGGCAGGATCACTGTGATCAGGTCAGGGGCAGGATCACTGTGATCAGGTCAGGGGCAGGATCACTGTGATCAGGTCAGGGGCAGGATCACTGTGATCAGGTCAGGGGCAGGATCACTGTGATCAGGTCAGGGGCAGGATCACTGTGATCAGGTCAGGGGCAGGATCACTGTGATCAGGTCAGGGGCAGGATCACTGTGATCAGGTCAGGGGCAGGATCACTGTGATCAGGTCAGGGGCAGGATCACTGTGATCAGGTCAGGGGCAGGATCACTGTGATC
>NW_025207546.1:0-7755 GCF_004010195.1 Chiloscyllium plagiosum | reverse complement strand
GTCACTGTGATTGGGTCAGGAGCAGGATCACTGTGATCGGGTCAGGAGCTGGGTCACTGTGACCGGGTCAGGAGCAGGGTCACTGTGATCGGGTCAGGGGCAGATTCACTGTGATTGGGTCAGGAGGCAGGATCACTGTGATCGGGTCAGGAGACAGGGTCTCTGTGATTGGGTCAGGGGCAGGGTCACTGTGATCAGGTCAGGGGCAGGATCACTGTGATCAGGTCAGGGGCAGGGTCACTGTGATCGGTTCAGGAGCAGTGTCACTGTGATTGGGTCAGGGGCAGGGTCACTGTGATCAGGTCAGGAGCTGGGTCACTGTGATTGGGTCAGGGGCAGGGTCACTGTGATCGGGTCAGGAGCAGGGTCACTGTGATTGTTTCAAAAAGGCAGTGTCACTGTGATCAGGTCAGGAGCAGGATCAATGTGATCGGGTCAGGAGGCAGGGTCACTGTGATCGGGTCAGGAGCAGGGTCACTGTGATCTGCTCAGGAACAGGGTCACTGTGATCGGGTCAGGAGCAGGGTCACTGTGATCGGGTCAGGAGCTGGGTCAATGTGATCGGGCCAGGGGCAGAGTCACTGTGATCGGGTCAGGGGCAGATTCACTGTGATTGGGTCAGGGGCAGGATCATTGTGATTGGGTCAGGAGACAGGATCACTGTGATTGGGTCAAGAGCTGGGTCTCTGTTATCGGGTCAGGAGCAGGGTCACTGTGATCGGGTCAGGTGCAGGATCACTGTGATTGGGTCAGGAGCAGGATCACTGTGATTGGTCAGGATCAGGGTCACTGTGATCGGGTGAGGAGCAGGGTCACTGTGAACGGGTCAGGAGGCAGGGTCAGTGTGATCCTTTCAGGAGCAGGGTCACTGTGATCGGGTCAGGAGCTGGGTCACTGTGATCAGGTCAGGAGCAGGGTCACTGAGATCGGGTCAGGGGCAAATTCACTGTGATTGGGTCAGGGGCAGGATCACTGTGATTGGGTCAGGGGCAGGATCACTGTGATTGGGTCAGGAACAGGGTCACTGTGATCGGGTCAGGAGCAGGGTCACTGTGATCGGGTCAGGAACAGGGTCATTGTGATCGGGTCAGGAGCAGGGTCACTGTGATCGGGTCAGGTGCAGGGTCACTGTTATCTGGTCAGGAACAGGGTCACTGTGATCGGGTCAGGAACAGGGTCACTGTGATTGGGTCAGGAGCTGGGTCAATGTGATCGGGCCAGGGGCAGGGTCACTGTGATCGGGTCAGGGGCAGAATCACTGTGATTGGGTCAGGGGCAGGATCACTGTGATTGGGTCAAGAGCTGGGTCTCTGTTATCGGGACAGGAGCAGGGTCACTGTGATCGGGTCAGGAGCTGGGTCACTGTGATCGGGTCATGAGCAGGGTCATTTTGATCGGGTGAGGAGCAGGGTCACTGTGAACGGGTCAGGAGGCAGGGTCACTGTGATCGGGTCAGGGGCAGATTCACTGTGATTGGGTCAGCAGCTGGGTCACTGTGATTGGTCAGGAGCAGGGTCATTGTGATCGGGTGAGGAGCAGGGTCACTGTGATTGCGTCAGGGGCAGGGTAAGTGTGATCGGGTCATGGGCAGATTCACTGTGATTTGGTCAGGGGCAGGATCACTGTGATTGGGTCAGGGGCAGGATCACTGTGATCGGGTCAGGGGCAGGATCACTGTGATCGGGTCAGGAGGCAGGGTCACTGTGATCGGGTCAGGAGGCAGGGTCACTGTGGTCGGGTCAGGAGGCAGGATCACTGTCAACCGGTCAGGAGCAGGGTCACTGTGCTTGGGTCAGGAGGCTGGATCACTGTGATCGGGTCTGGAGCAGGGTAAATGTGATCGGGTCAGGAGCAGGGTCACTGTGTTCGGGTAAGGAGCAGTGTCACTGTGATCGGGTCAGGAGCAGGGTCACTGTGATCAGGTCAGGAGCAGGGTCATTGTGATCGGGTCAGGAGGCAGTGGTCACTGTGATCAGGTCAGGAGCAGGGTCACAGTAATCTTTTCAGGAACAGGGTCACTGTGATCGGGTCAGGAACATGATCACTGTGATCGGGTCAGGAGCATGGTCACTGTGATCTGGTCAGGGACAGGGTCACTGTGATCGGGTCAGGAGCAGGGTCACTGTGATCGGGTCAGGAGCTGGGTCAATGTGATCGGGTCAGGGGCAGGGTCACTGTGACCGGGTCAGGGGCAGATTCACTGTGATTGGGTCAGGGGCAGGGTCACTGTGATTGGGTCAGGAGCTGTGTCTCTGTTATCGGGTCAGGAGCAGGGTCACGGTGATCGGGTCAGGAGCAGGGTCATTGTCATCCGGTCAGGAGCAGAGTCACTGTGATTGGGTAAGAGATATGGGTCACTGTGATTGGTCAGGAGTGGGGTCACTGTGATCAGGTCAGGAGCAGGGTCATTGTGATCGGGTCAGGAGGCAGGGTCACTGTCAACTGGTCAGGAGCAGGGTCACTGTGCTTGGGTCGGGAGGCTGGATCACTGTGATCGGGTCTGGAGCAGGGTCACTGTGCTTGGGTTAGGAGGCTGGATCACTGTGATCCGGTCAGGAGCAAGGTCACTGTCATCCGGTCAGGAGCAGGGTCACTGTGATTGGTTCAAGAGGCAGTGTCACTGTGATCGGGTCAGAGAAGGATCAATGTGATCGGGTCAGAAGCAGGTGATCTGTGATCGGTTCAAGAGGCAGGGTCATTGTGATCGGGTCAGGAGCAGGGTCACTGTGATCAGGTCAGGAGCAGGGTCCCTGTGAACGGGTCAGGAACAGGGTCACTGTGATCAGGTCAGGAGCAGGGTCATTGTGATCGGGTCAGGAGGCAGGGGTCACTGTGATCAGGTCAGGAGCAGGGTCACTGTGTTCTGGTCAGGAACAGGGTCACTGTGATCGGGTCAGGAACATGATCACTGTGATCGGGTCATAAGCAGGGTCACTGTGATCTGGTCAGGAACAGGGTCACTGTGATCGGGTCAGGAACAGGGTCACTGTGATCGGGTCAGGAGCTGGGTCAATGTGATCGGGTCAGGGGCAGATTCACTGTGATTGGGTCAGGGACAGATTCACTGTGATTGGGTCAGGGGCAGGGTCACTGTGATCGGGTCAGGAGCAGGGTCACTGTGATCAGGTCAGGGGCAGGATTACTGTGATCGGGTCAGGAGGCAGGATCACTGTGATCGGGTCAGGAACAGGGTCACTGTGATCGGGTCAGGTGCAGGATCACTGTGATTGGGTCAGGAGGCAGGATCACTGTGATTGGGTCAGGAGCAGGGTCACTGTGATTGGTCAGGAGGCAGGGTCAGTGTGATCCGGTCAGGAGCGGGGTCACTGTGATCGGGTCAGGAGTCAGGGTCACTGTGATCGGGTCTGGAGCAGGGTCAGTGTGATCCGGTCAGGAGCAGGGTCACTGTGATCAGGTCAGAAGCAGGGTCATTGTGATCGAGTGAGGAGCAGGGTCACTGTGATCAGGTCAGGAGCAGGGTTTTTGTGATCGGGTCAGGAGGCAGGGGCACTGTGAACGGGTCAGGAGGCAGGATCACTGTCAACCGGTCAGGAGCATGGTCACTGTGCTTGGGTCAGGAGGCTGGATCACTGTGATCGGGTCTGGAGCAGGGTCAGTGTGATCGGGTCAGGTGCAGGATCACTGTGATCAGATCTGGAGCAGGGTCAGTGTGATCCGGTCAGGAGCAGGATCACTGTGATCAGGTCAGGAGCAGGGTCACTGTATCAGGTCAGAAGCAGGGTCACTGTGATCGAGTCATGGGCAGGATCACTGTGATTGGGTAAGAGATATGGGTCACTGTGATCGGGTCAGGAGCGGGGTCACTGTGATTGGTCAGGAGCGGGGTCACTGTGATCAGGTCAGGAGCAGGGTCACTGTGCTTGGGTCAGGAGGCAGGATCACTGTGATCGGGTCAGGAGCAGGGTAAGTGCGATCGGGTCAGGAACAGGGTCACTGTGATTGGGTCAGGAGCAGGATCACAGTGATCGGGTCAGGAGCGTGATCTCTGTGATCGGGTCAGGAGCAGGGTCATTGTGATCGGGTCAGGAGCTGGGTCAATGTGATCGGGTCAGGAGGCAGGGTAACTGTGATCGGGTCAGGAGCAGCGTCACTGTGATCGGGTCAGGAGCAGGGTCACTGTGATCGGGTCACTAGCTGGGTCAATGTGATCGGGTCAGGGGCAGGGTCACTGTGATTGGGTCAGGGGCAGGGTCACTGTGATTGGGTCAGGGGCAGGATCGCTGTGATTGGGTCAGGGGCAGGGTCACTGTGATTGGGTCAGGGACAGGGTCACTGTGACCGTGTCAGGGGCAGATTCACTGTGATTGGGTCAGGAGCAGGGTCACTGTGATCGGGTCAGGAGGCAGGGTCAGTGTGATCCGGTCAGGAGCAGGTTCACTGTGATCGGGTCAGGAGGCTGGGCCAGTGTGATCCGGTCAGGAGCAGGGTCACTGTGATCGGGTCAGGAGCAGGATCACTGTGATCAGGTCAGAAGCAGGGTCATTGTGATCGAGTGAGGAGTAGGGTCACTGTGATTGGGTCAGGAGCAGGATCACTGTGATCAGGTCAGAAGCAGGGTCATTGTGATCGAGTGAGGAGTAGGGTCACTGTGATCAGGTCAGGAGCAGGGTTTTTGTGATCGGGTCAGGAGGCAGGATCACTGTCAACCGGTCAGGAGGAGGGTCACTGTGCTTGGGTCAGGAGGCAGGATCACTGTGATCGGGTCAGGAGCAGGGTAAGTGTGATCGGCTCAGGAGCAGGGTCACTGTGTCCGGGTCAGGGGCAGATTCAATGTGATTGGGTCAGGAGCAGGGTCACTGTGACCGGGTCAGGGGCAGATTCAATGTAATTGGGTCAGGAGCAGGGTCACTGTGATTGTGTCAGGGGCAGGATCACTGTGATTGTGTAAGAGATATGGGTCACTGTGATTGGTCAGGAGCAGGGTCACTGTGATCAGGTCAGGAGCAGGGTCACTGTGCTTGGGTCAGGAGGCAGGATCACTGTGATCGGGTCAGGAGCAGGGTAAGTGTGAGCGGGTCAGGAGCAGGGTCACTGTGACCGGGTCAGGGGCAGATTCAATGTGATTGGATCAGGAGCAGGCTCACTGTGATTGTGTCAGGGGCAGGATCACTGTGATTGGGTCAGGGGCAGGGTCAGTGTGATCGGGTCAGGGGCAGGATCACTGAGTTCGGGTCAGGAGGCAGGATCACTGTGATCGGGTCAGGAGCAGGGTCACTGTGATTGGGTCAGGAGCTGGGTCACTGTGATTGGGTCAGGAGGCAGGATCACTGTGATTGGGTCAGGAGCAGGGTCACTGTGATCGGGTCAGGAGGCAGGGTCATTGTGATCCGGTCAGGAGCAGGGTCACTGTGCTTGGGTCAGGAGCAGGATCACTGTGATCAGATCTGGAGCAGGGTCAGTGTGATCGGGTCAGGAGCAGGGTTACTGTGATCAGGTCAGGAGCAGGATCACTGTGATTGGGTCAGGGGCAGGGTTACTGTGATCGGGTCACGGGCAGGATCACTGTGATTGTGTAAGAGATATGGGTCACTGTGATTGGTCAGGAGGGGGTCACTGTGATTGGTCAGGAGCAGGGTCACTGTGATCAGGTCAGGAGCAGGGTCACTGTGCTTGGGTCAGGAGGCAGGATCACTGTGATCGGGTCAGGAGCAGGGTAAGTGTGATCGGGTCAGGAGCAGGGTCACTGTGACCGGGTCAGGGGCAGATTCAATGTGATTGGGTCAGGAGCAGGGTCACTGTGATTGTGTCAGGGGCAGGATCACTGTGATTGGGTCAGGGGCAGGATCAGTGTGATCGGGTCAGGGGCAGGATCACTGAGTTCGGGTCAGGAGGCAGGATCACTGTGATCGGGTCAGGAGCAGGGTCACTGTGATCGGGTCAGGAGCTGGGTCACTGTGATTGTGTAAGGGGCATGATCACTGTGATTGGGTCAGGAGCAGGGTCACTGTGATCGGGTCAGGAGCAGGGTCATTGTGATCCGGTCAGGAGCAGGGTCACTGTGCTTGGGTCAGGAGCAGGATCACTGTGATCAGATCTGGAGCAGGGTCACTGTGATCAGGTCAGGAGCAGGGTCACTGTATCAGGTCAGAAGCAGGGTCACTGTGATCGGGTCATGGGCAGGATCACTGTGATTGGGTAAGAGATATGGGTCACTGTGATTGGGTAAGAGATATGGGTCACTGTGTTTAGTCAGGAGCGGGGTCACTGTGATCAGGTCAGGAGCAGGGTCACTTTGCTTGGGTCAGGAGGCAGGATCACTGTGATCGGGTCAGGAGCAGGGTAAGTGTGATCGGGTCAGGAGCAGGGTCACTGTGATCTGGTCAGGAGCAGGGTCAAAGTGATCGGGTCAGGAGCAGGGTCACAGTGATCGGGCCAGGAACAGGGTCACTGTGATTGGGTCAGCAGCAGGATCACAGTGATCGGGTCAGGAGCGTGATCGCTGTGATCGGGTCAGGAGCAGGGTCATTGTGATCGGATCAGGAGCTGGGTCAATGTGATCGGGTCAGGAGGCAGGGTAACTGTGATCGGGTCAGGAGCAGGGTCACTGTGATCGGAGCGGGGTCACTGTGATCGGGTCATTAGCTGGGTCAATGTGATCGGGTCAGGGGCAGGGTCACTGTGATTGGGTCAGGGGCAGGGTCACTGTGATTGGGTCAGGGGCAGGGTCACTGTGACCGTGTCACGGGCAGATTCACTGTGATTGGGTCAGGGGCAGGGTCACTGTGATTGGGTCAGGGGCAGGGTCACTGTGATTGGGTCAGGGGCAGGATCACTGTGATCGGGTCTGGTGCAGGATCACTGTGATCGGGTCAGGAGCTGGGTCTCTGTTATCGGGTCAGGAGCAGAGTCACTGTGATTGGTCAGGAGCAG
Organism: Chiloscyllium plagiosum; assembly: GCF_004010195.1. NCBI lineage: Eukaryota > Metazoa > Chordata > Chondrichthyes > Orectolobiformes > Hemiscylliidae > Chiloscyllium > Chiloscyllium plagiosum. Next base: position 864 of record NW_025207546.1, on the reverse strand, counting down.
GGTCATTGTGATCGGGTGAGGAGCAGGGTCACTGTGATCGGTTCTGGTGCAGGGTCAGTGTGATCCGGTCAGGAGCAGGGTCACTGTGATCAGGTCAGGAGCAGGATCACTGTGATCAGGTCAGAAGCAGGGTCATTGTGATCGAGTGAGGAGCTGGGTCACTGTGATTGGGTCAGGGGCAGGGTAACTGTGATCGGGTCATGGGCAGGATCACTGTGATTGGGTAAGAGATATGGGTCACTGTGATTGGTCAGGAGCGGGGTCACTGTGATCAGGTCTGGAGGCAGGGTCATTGTGATCGGGTCTGGAGGCAGGGGCACTGTGAGCGGGTCAGGAGGCAGGATCACTGTCAACCGGTCAGGAGCAGGGTCACTGTACTTGGGACAGGAGGCTGGATCACTGTGATCGGGTCTGGAGCAGGGTCACTGTGATCAGGTCAGGAGCAGGGTCACAGTGGCGAGTCAGGAGCAGGATCACTGTGTTCGGGTCAGGAGCAGGGTCACTGTGATCGGATCAGGAGCGTGATCACTGTGATCGGGTCAGGAGCAGGATCACTGTGATTGGGCCAGGAGCAGGGTCACTGTGATCGGGTCAGGAGCAGGGTCACTGTGATTGGGTCAGGTGCAGGAACACTGTGATTGGGTCAGGGGCAGGGTCACTGTGATTGGGTCAGGAGCAGGATCACTGTGATCGGGTCAGGGGCAGTGTCACTGTGATCGGGTGAGGAGCAGGGTCACTGTGATCGGGTCAGTGGCAGATTCACTGTGATCTGGTCGGGGCAGGGTCACTGTGATCTGGTCGGGGCAGGGTCACTGTGATTGGGTCAGGGGCAGGATCACTGTGATCGGGTCAGGGGCAGGATCA
>NW_025207545.1:12046-13047 GCF_004010195.1 Chiloscyllium plagiosum | reverse complement strand
CAACTCCGATGTCACTAGCATCAATGCCGATTATAAAAGGCATTAAAAAGCTAGGTGCATGTAAAACTGGTTTGGTGATTAACAATGCTTTCAAATGATCGAATGCCTCCTGGCATTTCTTCTGTCTCTTGAAACTTAGTGTTCTTCTTCAGCAAATTAGTTAACGGTGCCACTACACTTCTGATGTTTGGAACAAACCGCTGATAGAATACGCTAATCCTCAGAATTGAAGCTTTCTTCGAGGTTTGTTATGGAAATTCTTTCTCGTATAAAATGGTTGCAACATGTTCAAATGACAGACTGTTACCTTTTTTTCCGATCTGACCTCGTTACTAGTAAGTACGCCTGACTCAAATTTTTTCTCGGTTTGATAGGGACCACTAAACTTCGCTTTGAAGGGATCTCCTGACACCGGAAAGAGCACTACCACGTCATCCCCTCGGGAAAAATACAGGGTCTCAAAGCTTTGATCTGCCACCTGCTTCATTCAATACTGAACACTTTTGCGGTGTTATTCATTAACTCATCTATTCAATATCGTCTCCCCCTCAACGATACACAATCCAACTGTGGGATCTCCCAATTTTGTCCTGCCATTTTTTTAAATTAACCTCAACCTCCTCTCACTTTATGACCGAATATTAACTGGAAGGGAGTGCACTGATTCGTTTGTTTGCTTTATTTCTAACTGCAAACATTGCGATTGGGATACATTTAGCCCAATAATTTCTGTTAATCTAACCAGTCTGCTCACAACAAGGTCTGATGCTTCTTGAGAGTCAAGTATACCTAAGCTACCATAACCTCTTTAGACAACGTAGAATAGAATTTGACCTTTGGTCCAAACAAATCTCTCTGGGTAGCCCATACACTATGAAGAAAGCTACTAACTCCTCTGTTAAGCTTTTTGCCTTGATAGTCCACAACGTAATTGCTTCAAGAAAACTGGTATGCATATCCATTACAGTTAACAATTATCACTTCCAATTATTAGTCTTGGG
>NW_025207545.1:0-2685 GCF_004010195.1 Chiloscyllium plagiosum | reverse complement strand
GACCCAGAACAAATTCAGAGCAGAGCTTAAAAATATGGTAAAATCTCCGTGGATATTAATCCAAATAAATTTCGACAGAAGTCGAGAAAATAAATTTCGTCGAGAAATGGTTCTGCCCTCACGGTTTTAGTTTCAGGTCTTTCTCCATCATAAATTTGCCTTGTTTCTTATAAAATGTAACAAAATTCATTCCTACATTCACATATCTTGAACATTCCAGAGCACATTCGGTATGTATGTTGTTTTATTTTTACTTCATAATTTGTTGAGTGAACACAACCTATTCCAGTCGGTACAGCACATCCCGCAGTCAAAAAATTAAGTTATTATGTTTAAGAATTTAAGCATCCATATGAAAAACAGATGGTTCCATTTCAGCCACTGAATTCGAAGAAGTCTAGTTGAAAACATCAATCAAATTCATTTAATCGGAAACGCATTACGGCATGATCGCATGTTTTTACAATTCTCGCGGACACTGTATCAGAATATGCTATTGCATGGACACATTATGGGAGAGATGTCGTCAATGAGAAATTAGACAGGACTCTTCAGACAACGGATGACATGTGGAGGAAACTGGACACTCTCACCAATTCTAATTTGTACAACAGTATATTTTGTTGCAATTTCAATTTAGAATTAATGGAGAAAATCAACATGTCTGGCAAAATTCCGAAGAGAGGCATCGGCGTCAAGAGGCCTATCTGGATAGCGGGGGTGGGAGTTGCTGAGAGCAGTGGAGTGAGGAATGTAGTCAATGCAATGGGGGCTATCCGTCTGATGGGATGTAGACGGTGTATGAAAAACAGGAGGACTTCTGGGATTATGGGAACGTTCCATTGTTCTCAAACACTCTCCTCCATCTCCTCAAAAGGTCCCAAACAACCCAGAATATCTTGCCCTCACCACGCATCTCTGCCTTCCACAAGGACCATTTTCTTTGCAAATCCTTGGTACGTGCCACACTCCTTCCATCTCTCCTCCACCTGCACTTTTCACTCTCTCTGCAAAAGATGCAACAGCTGTCATTAAAGCATTTCCCTCAACTCCATCCAAAGTGCGAGGCAGGTGAGACATATGTTCACCTATACTTCCTCCAACCTTGTCGACTGAATCTGATCGTTCCTGCTTTTATTTTCAAGAACCAGTCTGTTTGACACCGATAATCAGGTTTTATCTGGAGACCCAAGGAAGCAGCTCCATGTTGATCATATTGTTCCCTGCCATTTCTCTTATAAAGACCTGTGTTTGATTTTGCCCTTTATTGCCAATGGAGTGTTTACTAGGATTATGCACGTTTTCATTTCGAACACCATCATTAATTTGCGATATGGTTAACCGGTTTGTCAGATAGTTTATGTTATTCCATATCGTGTTCACTTCTGTTCATGTTTTTTCCGGTAGTCAGTGATTAAATTATGTTTCGTTTAAAATTGCTCCTATATAGAAACTTTCTGTGAACAGATCACTTGGCAAATAAAGGAAAACTAAAGCACAGATTGTGACATGCAATACTCCAGTCCAGAATGGGAAGAAAAATCTGATCAAAATGTAGTCAAAAAGCTGCTAAGAGATGTTCACTGAAGGTTTCAAATGTTTGAAACTCCAACGAATAAATCTAGACTGGAAAATCAGGAAGAAACTAGAACGTTTCCTCTGTGACACAACTCAGGTTGTCCTATTTTTGCCAAAATTAAAAAAATAATGTCAAAGCTTCGGAAGCTGAGTGCTCGAGTGGTCTTCAGTAGCAAGGTCTGAAAATCTCATTCAACCCCTCTTTGAAAAGACATCAGGACAAAGGGAATTCTTATAGCGACTGCATTGGCACAATGAGGACGACAAGTGGCTGACGATGGCTATTCTGTGGGATCCGGACATGAGATGATGTTGATGCCTGGTGTGTGGGATTGGCGAAAATCATAGAGGAAGGTGCTCGATCTCAATGATTGTTGAGCTCGATATCAAGCGTCAGTATTCCCATTCGGTAAAAGATGTACTGATTTTCCATATTGCACTGATTTTCACTGCAACAAGCCTGAGACAGGAACGATCGCCCGAAATTCGATGGTATGTTGAAATAAAGGGCAGAATGGTCATGTCTGTAGGCAGAAGCTAGTTGTACATAACACAGTAACATGGTCTGCGTTTCAGTTCCCCAGTGTGCAGTGCAGGATATTGCAATCAGTGAAGACAGAAGACTCGATTGCCTGAAGGCAAGATACAACCTTGTCTGGAACAAGGGAAAGTCAGGAGTGACAGAGTAAACAGACTGGAGTTAAACATTCTACAATTGTACAGATATGTGCAATGAGACTGCAGAGTCGATTTGGGAGAGAAAATGAGTTGTTATGGGCAAGGCCAGACCACCTCAAAAATATGTTAAGTCGGTAGCCTCGACCCAAATTTTGCATATTTTATAGGCAGATGCGAAGTGGATATTCCAGGTGTGGTGCAGCTGGTCAAACCACTCGGCTTTAAGCAAAACAGAATCTATTTAAACACAACTGTAGAAACACATCCAAAATAACAAGGAATTTAGATAAACTTATGTATTGGAAATCTTAACTGGCCTGGTACAGCAACTGAGCCAAGGAACTTTTCCAATTCAAGAATTATCCCAGAAACAGAACTATTAGCAAAAATGTAAAATTGAAAACAAATTCTTATTGGCAGGAAGGAACA
>NW_025207544.1:0-13044 GCF_004010195.1 Chiloscyllium plagiosum | reverse complement strand
ACTTTCAGTCATTTAACCCCCAGCTTCCTGTTACCGAGTAGACGATTCTCAGACACGTTTTACCCCGGGTTTCTTCTCGCATGTGTTCAGAAGGCATTTCCCATGGGGACGGATTCTCCTAACAATATATTTCATATTCTTTATAAATGCATGCAACAGTCAGCATGCTTTCCACAGACCAATCAAAAACATGCACTTATTTTATGGTTATCGATATCCAATAACTATTAGTCATCCTGGTTATTTCACTTGTCTCACCTTATTGCATTCAGCCAAAGATAGCTTCCAAAAACTTGACTCATTATAAAATACAATTTCCAGCAGAGAACGTTTTTATCCTCAGCCGTTATCATGACGGTTATCTCTAATATACCTTTTACCTTGTCATGAAAGTTTCTCTTGCCCTTTGTCTGTGACTGATTCTGTGTGTAACATTTACACAGTCTCCCAGTCAGTTGGCTGGATGGTTGGTTTGTGATGCAGAGGGAGGCCACCAACGCAGGTTCAATTCCCCAAACTGATAGAGGTCACCATGAAGGGGACGCTCCCTCAACCTCACCCCATCACCCGAGGTGCAGTGACACTCAGGGTAAACCACCATGATTAGTCTCTCTAATGAGAGTTCTTTGGGACTCTTTACTATCAATTCTGGCAATTTATTTTTTAAACAAACAGTTTAATTGAAAAATAGTTTTTTATTATTATATTAAACCACTAACAAAAAATTTCAAATAACTGAACAAAATTACACCCATTTCCATGTACATACAAAACAAGCTAAAGTCTCCAAACGGACAGAAGAAAAATAAAAAAAACAGTAAATAATAAATAAATAATACGGCTCAGTATAACAAAACGATAGTTCTCGTTCTTCGAGAGCATTACACATTCATATGTTCATAATTCTTCATCCTAGATTTATAAGACAATATCATCATGGGCTATATAAAAGCCCTTTTTAGAGTGGCAGATAAGCCCGTATCGCGGTAATACCAAAAGGGGTGCCATATCTTATATAAATCTCTGTTTTGTGGTGCACCATACTGGTGAGAAAGTCCAAAAGGTTATTCTCCATGATGAGCTTACAAGGACCCAACAGACCCGGGGGGGTTTTCAGACATCCAACATAACAGAATATTTTTCCTAGCACAGGAAGTATGGGGGAGATATTTAACGAGTATTTTGCATCTGTATTTATTGTGGAAGACATAATATGTAAGGAAATAGATGGTGACACCTTGCAAAATGTCCATATTACAGAGGAGGAAGTGCTGGATGTATTAAAATGGGTAAAGGTGGATAAATCCCCAAGGATGTCTTGAAACAGGTCCCCCTGATCAGGTATACCCTAGAGCTGTATGGGAAGCTAGAGATGTGATTGCTGGGCCTTTTGCTGAGATATTTGTAATATGGATAGTCACAGGTGAGGTGCCGGAAAACTGGAGGTTGGATAACGTGGTGCCACTGTTTAAGAAGAGTGGTAAGGACACACCTGGGGACTATAGACTAGTAAGCCTGACGTTGGTGGTGGGCAAGTTGTTGGAAGGAATCCTGAGGGACAGGATGTGCATGTATTTAGAAAGGCAAGGACTGATTCGGGATAGTCAACATGGCTTTGTCCGTGAGAAAACATGTCTCACAAACTTGATTGAGTTTTTTTGCGGAAGTAACAAAGAGGATTGATGAGAGCAAAGAGGTAGATGTGATCTATGTGGACTTTTCTAAGGGTTTTCATAAGGTTCCCCATGGGAGACTGATTAGCAAGGTTACTTGTCATGGAATACAGGGAGAGCTAGCCATTTGGATACATAACTGGCTCAAAGGTCGAAGACAGAGAGTGGTGGTGGAGGGTTGTTTTTCAGACTGAAGGCCAGTGACAAGTTTTCAGATGACACCAAAATTGGAGGTGTAGTGGAGAGCGAAGAGGGTCACCTCAGATTACAATAAGGTTTTGACCAAATGGACCAATGAGCAGAGAAGTGGCAAATGGAGTTTAATTCAGATAAATGTGATGTGCTGCATTTTGGGAAAGCAAATCTTAGCAGGACTTGTACACTTAATGGTAAGATCGCAGGGAGTGTTGCTGAACAAAGAGACCTTGGACTGTAGGTTCATAGTTCCTTGAAAGTGGAGTCGCAGGTAGATAGGATAGTGAAGAAGGCGTTTGGTATGATTTCCTTTATTGGTTAGAGTATTGAGTACAGGGGTTGGGAGGTCATGTTGCGACTGTACAAGACATTGGATAGGCCACTATTGTAATATTGTGTGCAATTCTGGTCTCCTTCCTATCGGAAATATGCTGTGAAACTTGAAAGGGTTCTGAAAAGATTTACAAGGATGTTGCCGGGGTTAGAGGATTTGAGCTAGAGAGAGAGGCTGAACAGGCTGGGGCTGTTTTCCCTGTAGCGTTGGAGGCTGAGAGGTGACATTGGTGACATTATAGAGGTTTACAAAATTATGATGGGCATGGATAGGGCAAATAGGTAAAGTCTTTTCCCTGGGTTCGGAGAGCCCAGAACGAGAGGGCATAGGTTTAGGGTGAGAGGCGAAAGATATAAAAGAGACATACGGGACAATTATTTCACACAGAGGATGATACGTGTATGGAATGAGCTACGAGGTGAGGTAGGGGTGGCTGATACAAGTGCAACATTTAAGAGGTATTTGGATGGGCATGTGAATACGAAGAGTTTGGAGGATTATGGGCCGAGTGCTGGCAGGTGAGACTAGATTGGTTTGGGATATGTGGTCGGCATGGATGGGATGGACCGAAGGTTTCCATGCTTTACATCTCTGACTCTATGACTTATACTAATCTCTGTTTTTTGGTGCACCATACTGGTGAGAAAGTCCAAAGGGATATTTTCCATGAGGAGCTTCCAAAACCAACAGCCCCGAAGAGTTTTCAGACATCCAACACAACAGAATATTTTTCCTAGCACAGAAAGGAAGGATTATTTTCCCAATGTGTAAGATACTCTGGGCAGGCCCAGGAAAAGAGAAACCGGGTCCATCTCCAATTCGGTCCCCAAGACCCACTCTGTCAAACCTAACACAGTGCTCCAATATATATGAAGCCTGCAGCAGGACCACATGCAATGAGCAAGAGTGCCTGTAGTCATTCTGCATTGAGGACATGCTGAAGATAATTCAACGTTGAATTTGTAGGGAAATACTGGTGTCAGATTGACCCGATGAAGAATTTACAACTGCATGGAATGTGTCCTGTTACAGATATTATCCTTTGAGCATTTTCACAAATATCCTCCCATGTCTCCAAAGAGATCTAAACCACCAACTCTTTCGCACATATGTCAAAAAGCTGCACAGTCTTGTCTGAGGGGACACTATCCAACGGATGATAAAGGGTGCTGACAGAGAGTGTATTCTTAGCAAAAATGACCCACTTCTTTGTATCGGATCTATAAGTCTCTGTTAATTTTTTAAAAATCAAATCTGTAATCTGGAACAAAAACAGAAGAAGTCTCTACTAGGTAGTTCATATTTAACGAGTTATTTGACCAAATGATATCATTATTTCTCCCTCAAATAACACGTGGTGTCTCAGTGGTTTGCATTGCTGACTCACAGCACCAGGGACACGGGTTTGGATCCAGCCTTGGGTGACTGGCTGTGTGGAGTTAGAATATTCTCAATTGTGTCTGCGGAGGTTTCCTCCCACAGTCACAAAGATGTGCAGGTTAGATGACTTGGCCATTGCTCAATCGCTCATCGTGTTCCAGGATCTGTAAGTTGGGGCATTAACAGGGTATATATATATATATATATATATATAGGATGGTAGGGGAATGGGTCTGGTGGGTTACTCTTGAGAGGGTCGAAGTGGTTTTGCTGGGCCCAATGACCTGTTTCCACACTGTAGGGATTCTACTAATTCTAAATCACTCAAGCAAGGTACACCCTCGCTGCCCACAGTTTAAATCTGGAATCCCTCATCCCCGGTTGACAGTCCGGTATAGCAATTATAGGGTTAAGAAACATGGTTTTGTCTGTATTGCCCTCGATCGGACGCATTGTCCTTCAAGTTTTAACTGTATTGAACATCATTAGTTTATGACAATACTCCATAAACGTTGTCATTTTATCTAAGAACAAAAGACTAATAAGGGTTCACTTTGTCTGAGAGGGCTCAATGTCTAGTCATATTTATACCGAGACCTCAGGGGCCCAGGCACTCACATACGATGAAACAAAACTTAATTGATTGCTTTTACTAGGGGAGATCAACTCCCCACAATCTGTGGGGCAGTTGCAATTTTGTTAGCTTGATAAAGAATCACTTATGGTGCCAAATAAAAGAGCTAAACCAGCCATTTCTTTCTAAAAATCATCTTAGATTACTTAAAGTTTTGAAACAGGCCCTACGGCCCAACAAGTCCACACCGACCCGCCGAAGCGCAACCCACTCAGACCCATTCCCCTACATTTACCATTACATTCATTTTAATAACAGCTATCCGACCTAGCAAGGATATTGGAAATGCCTCCCATCTTTGAATGTCTTGTTTAATATTGTCAAACAAATGGATACAGTTCACGTTAAATAAATGATCAAAGACAAATGTAATGAATATACTGAAATAGGGAAACCACCCCCAGTGACCATTTAAAAGGAAACAAGTATTTGCCCTCAGTATCAGGTATTTCCCTAAGACCTCCCATTGGCATGGCCTCCAACTTTGTAAAATTAATCTTATCGCCCGGAAAGTCAACAAGCGAATTAATGGATTGCATCACATGAACTTCTGAAATTACGGGATTTGACAAAAACATAAGACCCTCACCTGCACACAATGTAATCTTACGTGAATTCTATCCCACTTCTGGAGCAGATATGTTCACATCCCGACGGATGGCCTCCGCCAGTGGCTCAATCCCCAACGTAAACAACAATGGTGAAAGGTGTCAACCTGGTCGGCTGTTGGAGAAATATTAATATTACTGGGTGGCCACACCATTAGTGAGAACCGCAGCCAGAGGATCGCTGTAAATGACCCTCACCCACTTGATAAAAACTTTGCGTAGACCAAACCGTTCTAATGATACAGAAGAGATCCGGCCACTCAACCAAATCAAATACCTTCTCTCATCTAAAGGGATCAATAATCCCTAGGCAGATTGTTGTTGCCACTGTTGGATCATATTGAGTAACTCTTCGCATTGTAGGAAGATCTGTGGCCCTTTATAAAGCCTGTTTGGTCCTCTTTGGTAACGGAAGGCAGCAAAGTTTCCAACCTTAATGCACGGGTTTCAGACGGGATTTTGAAACCAACATTTAAAAGTGAGATTGGTGTGTAAGAAGCACAATCCTCCAGGGTCTTTCTTTCTTAAGCATCAGAGAGATATGAGCCTCTCTTAAGGATGGAGGGGGGGAGGGGTTACTGACTGTATGAGTGACAGAACATGTTAAATATCAGCCCTGACAATAGGTTTATAAATTATTTATAAAATTCACTCGGAACGTCCACCTTTACACTCTGAAGGTGCTTCACACCTTCCCGTGCTGAAAATGGTGCATTAAGACACAACACTTATTCAGGGATTACTCCTGGAATACCCAGGTTCTTGAAAAATGACTCCATCCTAATCCATCTATTCTCAAAATGTTCAGTCTGAAATAATTCGGAGAAAAATCTCGGACAGGCTGCATCAATCTTTTTGGAATTGGAGGGAAGGATCCCAGTACCTTCCCTAATTGAGGTAATGGATTGAGGGGGCGCTCATTTTTCTGGCAAGTTAGACTAAATACTTGCCCGTCTTACCACCATGTTCAAACAGCCTTTGTTTTTCAAAAGTCAGTTCCTTCTTGGCTGTCTGTGTGAGCGAGGAATTCACTGTAAACAGAAGCGTTGTGATCCTCAGCAGATTAGGCACTGAGGGGCTATCACAGTATACCCTCTCGGCTGTCCTCAGCTGTGCCTCAAGCCAGCGTTCCTGCTCCCCGTTCTGCCGCTTCCTGAGGAATAACTATTCCCTTGGCACGAGCGTTAGCAGTTTCCCAGAGAATGGACGTGTGACTGGTTGAATCTGAATTAATGGCTATTAAAGATTTGTAATCTTTACAGAAATACTCAATGAACTAACTAGCCTTTAGAAAAAAAGGATCCATTCGCAACGGTCTGGAAACTGTTATACTGCTTCATGGTCAGAAATTGTAATTTTCCCAATTGTGCAGGATGCCATCGAATCTAAGAATGTTGCAGGGATGGGGAAGAGATCAACATTGGTGTGGCATTTATGCGGGTTATAGGAGAAAATAAAATCCCTACTTGTGAGGTAGATCTGCCTCCAGGCATCCACCAGCTCTAGTTCTGCACAAGAATCAACTAATTGCTTACATTATGACGAGGATATTGGGGGACCTTTGGATTTTCTGTCCACTGTGGGGTCCATAAGACAGTTCAAATCTTCTACACTAATGCACCATGAGACAAGATAACTTAATTTGGAAAATGCATTAAGAGGGTGCGCCGTGAGGCAATAACCAAACAAAATACTGCATTCTTTCCCATAGTTCAAAGGTTTGGGGATTATGATCCTCCTGTGAATGTCTCGTAAAATCTAGTAATTTAACTGGAAATTTCTTCCAGTATGGCTTCTCCCCTACTCCTACTATTAAAATACGAGAAATAAACCCGATCAAACCCGCCCTGCTGAAATGTCAAATGTTCCTTGTCATCAAGGTGCATCTCCTGCAATAGGACAACATCCACCCTCTCCTTTCTAAGACTAGAAAGTACATTTTTCCTCTTGACTGGACGATGGCTCCTCTTAATGTTCCAGGTACACCATTTAAGCAAATCGTTCTCCATCACACACTGTAGCAACATTTCAACTCTCGAGAGGAAGAACTCGAATTACACATCACTAATCATGAATGAAAAATGAATTATAGAGCTTAAAAACAACACAAACTAAGACTACTACATCTAATAAGCTCTCAAAACGTTCCAAAACTAAACACACACAAAAAAACAAAAAACGAAACAAAATCCAAAGTGCCAATGGCTCTCCATAGGGAATTTATCCGCCCCCCCCCCACCATGCCCGTCCAGTGGGGACAGTTACATACCCCAAAACTTCATCTTCTGCCCCCTACCAATATGACATCAGGGCAATTGACAACAAAAATCGGGCTTCAACTGCCCTTTGGTCGGTATTTAATCATCACAAGTACCTTTGTAACCCGCCCCAGCTTGAGCCGCACCCCGGACATAAGCAAGGAAAGAGAAAAAGAGTAGTAATACTAATGAGGAAGTTAAAAGTGAATACTTTACCCATCCCCGACTATAATTTAACACTGGTTAATACCAGAAATATCCAAGAAAATTTATTTAAGAGAGAAACATGATTATCTAAACATCCATCTTACTTCAAAACAAACACAAAGTTTTCGCTTTCTCTGGAGTGTCAGACGAGTGTATGGATCCATTGAATGCAATACAGACCATCGCTGAGTACATTAAGGAATACTGACTCCGAGTTCCCTTACTCTTCTCTTGATATCATCAAAAGATTTTCTTTCCTGAATCACCGCCATTTAAAAGTCCTGAAAGAACTTAATACTGGAGCCCTCGTGAATTAAAGCCATCGGATCTTTCCCCTGGGTTCTGGAAGATTTCATCTGTCTTTGTTTGTCCGCACAAGGACAGGGCGAAGGCGTTGGTCTGAGTCGGACCTCCGCACGTAACCCGATGAACTGTCTCAGTCTTCACCCGTCCCTTTTCAGTTTTTAAGTGAAGGAATCACAGCAGCCAGTTCTCAAGTTACTCACTGGCTGACCACCTTTCATCCGGTCCAGCAAACCGACGATGTGAACATTCTTCATCCTATCCCTGTTCTCGAGGTGGTCGTCATGTTCAGTTAAGGTATGGACCTGTTTTTCAAAGGCGAGGATCCTCTCCTGAAAGGAACTGATCGCGGTCTCTGTCGCTGCAGTTCGGCGCTTGGCATCATCTGTTCTGTTTCCAAGGCTGTCAAGCTGCTGCTCATGTTTTTGGAGCACGGTTGAGAGCGGCTCTAGCCACTGCTGAACCCTTCTTCAATCATGGCTTCAATCATTTCACATAACTTGGTGAACTCAGTGACCAAGGCCTGGTAAGTACCTGGGTCCATGGAACAAGCAGAGTGGGTTGCAGCTACAGCCTCAGGCATGCTCGATGCTTCTGACGGGTGCACTGTGTGTTGAGACTTATTCGATCCTTTCCCATGTTTTGTCATTTCCACTTGACAAAACGGGATTAGGAAAGATTCTATCGCTGTTTTAGTGTTGAATTTTAAGTAAATGGCTGGGATGGGATGGGTTGGACAACCACTTTGCCCGTGCTGTGATGCAGAGCCCAGCAAAGCGGACCTTCTGGATCGCCGCCATCTTGTATTCCTCCTTAACATTTTATCGATATTATCATTTCATTTTGCATTATATTCCTGGAGGTTCTGAAGCCGTGTTATTTGGTACCACTGTCTACATTTTTCCCTACGCTGCAAATTGCTGCCCATTCCTCGATAATCCTCGACTCTGTTGTTATTCATGGACCTTCTGTCGGTGCCTTAAAAATATTCAATATTTCTGCCTCCAACGGTCTATGGGGAAGAGTGTTCCAAAGATTCTCAGCAATTTGAGAAAACAATTATAAACATTATAAACTTAGTGTGAGATTAGTTTTTTTTTGTGTCTCCTTATCTGAAAAAGGATATAATTTCATTGTAAGCAGTTCAGAAATGTTTCATTTCACGTATTCCTGAGATGAAGAGCTTATATTATGAATGCTTTAACAGATTACTCTTGAAATGAGAATGAAACTTAGAAGACCTTGAGGAGAGTGGATTAGGTATATACCCGCTGGGTGTTTGTATAGTCCAAATTCGTTGCCCCTCCATACCTCTCCGGGTTAGGGAATTCCAGACATTCACTACCTTCTGAGAGAAGACATCACTTTGCATCTCAGACTGAAATCGATGTTCCATATTCGGTATCTATGTCCTCAAGTTCGGGACTCCATCCAGGAATGGTAACAACTTCTCAACATCTACAGTGTCAACTCCTCTTTGTGTCTTGTATTTTTCAGCAGTATCACTCCTCGTTCATTTAAACCCCAATGAATGATCGCCTTACCATTTTAGAGATTCTCATTAACACAAACGTTTCGTCCCAGGAACCCATCTTTTAAAACAACCCAGTTACTTGCTGCACCAGCATGCGGACTTTATGTTTCATACACAGGAAGACTCCAATGCTTTTGTACTGCTCCTTTTCTGGAAGTCCGTTCCATTAAATACCAGCCTGCCTTTGGTTCTCAGTGTCATCCACAAATTCGGACGTATGTTGTACTCAACTCCCTCTTTCATGCTATCAGTATAGATTGTAAATAACTGATGCCATCGCACTCATAGCTGTGGTACTCCAGCAGATACACATTTATCATGAAGATTCATTAATCCTGACTCTCCGATTTCTATGTGCGAACCATCATCCTACGACCTTTTATCATGTGTAAGAACTTTTATTTTGTAATACCATGTGGAAATTCTCTGGAAAGCCTGTTGTCTACCAGATCCCCTTTATCAAGTCCGCTTGTTACATTCTCAGGCATCGCCAGAAATACTTTGCATGATTTTACAGGGCAAAGTATAATTTCCCTTTCATAAAACCACTCTGACCCTGCGTGAAACTTTTCTAAATGTCCATGCTGGCCAAGTTTTTCAAATTAAGCTCGTCCCACCTGCTTTCATTTGGCCCATATGCCTCGGAATGTTTCCCATTAATATGTTTGTCCAAATGAGTTTTAAATGTTGTACCTGTACTGGCATCTACCACACTTCCTCTGACAGTTCATTCCATACTTATAAAAAAGTATTAAAAAATTGCCCCTTCGTTCCTTTTAAATCTTTCCTCTTTCACCTTAAACCTGTGCCTTCTATGGCTGAACTTCCCCATGCCGTTGGAAAGATCTTGGCTATTCACCCTATCGATATCTCTCATGATTTTAGAAGCTTTTACAATGTCACCACCCAACCTCCTACACTCCATCTGATACTAATTTCAAGAACAAGCATTTAAAGATAAGCACTGCAAATTGAATCAATATTAAACATGACAGGTAAACAATACTCAGATCAACTTCGTATGGTGATTTGTTTTTCTCCATATTACAATACTAAGGCAGCATGAAATGCTTACTCGTGCCAATTAGAAGTCAAACACCTGGATTCCTTTGTCTAAAGGGGGCGATGATCTCGACAGTGAAAACGTATCTATGGCCAGATCTATATAATGCCACATAGTTAACATTCTCCCTCCTGGCCTCCCTATGACCTTGTGTGGTTGTGTCTCCTTTATCTTGCACTCAATAGAGAGAACCCTTTTCCCCCATTCACACCTTAAATTAAATACATTTTACATCATCCACTCGTTCACCAGTGCGAAAAGCCCGTTTATCTTTGCCACACCCTCTTTTCCCTGTCACCCATCCTCCACCTCTGACAAGGGATTAAAAATCCCAGGTTCCAATCCGTTTCAGTTCTGAAGAAGTGCCAAACTGGGCTTGAAACGCTAACGCTGTTTCTCTGTCTCTGCAGATGCTGACAGACCTGCTGAATTTCTCCAGAAATGAATAGGCACAGAACAAATTTTCACTAAAACAAATAACTATGGATACTGGAAATAAAAATATAAAAATTGCTGGATAAACTGGGAGCTTTGAAAAGGGTCACTGGACATGAAAGTTTAACGCTGCATTCATTCCAGAAGATGCTGCAACATTTTCAGTAATTTCTTCACCATTTTCTGTTTTTGGACAATTTCCAAAGAAGGATGTCAATGATTCTCAAACATCCCGTCCAACCTGGAGCGCCGTACACTGGGGACTGAACGATAGTGCATGGTGCAAAAGTTCCTAGATTCTGAAACTGCATAAGACTGACATCACTGAAACTACAGAGGTTTTAATCATGTCAAGGAGAAAAACAAAGGGAAACACAGTCACTTCAAATGCCGAAGTTGACATTGTGGAAAAGAAACGACTTAGATTATTACCTTAAATGGATTGAGATAAAGTAACAAATTGGATGCCCTCAGCAGAATGAGAATATGAAAGTGGAAGTGTTATGGCATCAGAAACCAGGTTAAGTCACTGAATGCAGGGCTGATGCCAAGGTCGGAATCACGTGCACCTAAACCTGTTGACAAAACACACATGACTGGTTGCAGTCCAAACAGCAGAAATAACTTCTGATGGAGAAGGGGAAGTGATCCCAAGACGAACAGATCGGATTTAAGCTCTGTCGTCCTGCTAAATCCAAGCATAAATGTCGATGAATTATTAAACAATTTACTGGAGCAGAGGACGCCACAAATATCCTCATCCTAAATATCAGAACAACTCTAAATCAGTGAAAAAAAGTCAAGGATATGGTGTCTGCACTACCCTGAGCCAGACCTGTTGTCTGGATGATCCAACTCACACTCATCATGATGCCCACAGACTCACAGATGCCAGTATTCAAGCAATTCGATTTGCTCTACGTGACATGAAATTATTAAACAATTTACTGGAGCAGAGGACGCCACAAATATCCTCATCCTAAATAACAGAACAACTCTAAATCAGTGAAAAATAATCAAGGATATGGTGTCTACACTACCCTCAGCCAGACCTGTTGTCTGGATGATCCAACTCACACTCATCATGATGCCCACAGACTCACAGATGCCAGTCTTCAAGCAATTCGATTTGCTGTACGTGACATGAAATAACAGCTGGACACAGGAGATACGATAAAGACAATGGGCCCTGAAACCATCTCTATAATGGGACTGAAGACTTGTGCTGCACAACAAGGCGCGTCCCTGGGGAAGCTGTTTCGTTCCAGCTCCAACTCTGACATCTTCCTGCCAGTGTGGAAAATTACTCAGCTATGTCCAGTCCCCGAAGAGGAGAATAATTACAATCTGACCAATTACCATCTCGAACTTCCATCACGACAGTCAAATTGGTGGGAATTATTTTTTACAGAGCTGTCAAGTAGCACCGAAATAATCAGGTCAGTGTGGTTTCCAATAGGTCCCCATGTGGAGATGATATTGTTGTGGAAATATCATTGGATTACGAATCCAGACCAGGATAATGCTCTGGCAGCTGGTGAAAGATAAAAGTAATTAATAAAATATCGAGTCCGAAAATCTGGTGTCAGTAATAGTGATCTTGTGTCCAATGTTGATTGTCCTTCCCCAATGTACTTTCAGGAAGTGAATCTCCCGTGCTTTCCTGGTCTGGCCTAAAAGTGACTCCAGACGCACAGACATGTGATCAACTCTTCAATGGTCTCTGAACCGGCCAAGTAAGACACTCAATTATATCAAACTGCTCTGAGGTCTTAAAGGATAAAACCGGACAGAACACCTGCCACCAGCCTCGTTATCAGAAAATGGAACGGGAAACACAGTCCTATCGATCCTGCAGAGGCCTCCTTCCTAACATCTGAGAGCTTGTGACAGCATTTACAGAGCTTTCCCACAGACTGCACACAAACATCGGGAAAGGAGGAGGTCATTCAATACGTTGAGCTTTCCTCATGCTAGTTCCTGACGGAATATCTCCTCAATGCAGTTTTCCCATACAATGTTCATATCCCATAATATGTTTAAACATTGTGAAATATAAAGCGAGAACTGATGTAGTGCTTTCAGCCCATCAAGTTTGCTTCTCTATTCAATATACACGCGGTTCTTTGAGAACGCTTGTGTATTAAATACGATTTGACTGTTTTCTTTAAAGTGAACTATCATCCCTACTTCCAATCTGTCTCACACTGTCAGAGTTTGATATGTTTCCTTGGGCTGGTGAGGCCAGAAAGAGGGCGATAATGGACTTGAAGGTGTGGCTGGGGAACTGGTGCAGGAAGCAAGGAAATAAATTCTTGGATCACTGGGGCATGTTTTGTGGTAAGCATAAATTATACAGGAGAGATGATTTGCACCTTAATAGGTTGAGGGACCAGCATTCTGGCAGGCAGGTTTGCTAC
>NW_025207543.1:11310-13044 GCF_004010195.1 Chiloscyllium plagiosum | reverse complement strand
AACATCGTTTTCTGAAAGGAAATTGCATTAGTTGAAACGATTTTGAGGATATAACTACAGATTAGAACTCGTAGGAAGCAGGATAGTATTGTGTTTAGATATCTAAAAATGTTCAAAATTGTGAGAGATGAAAGACACAAGAGTTCACACTGATGGAGTTGCATAACTGCGGAAATAGAGAGCTAGCGAGCTAATAGGAAATAGGGAGTTGGGATGAACAGATAACTTCTAAGTTGGCAAGTTTCAATGCGTGGAATGCCGCAGCGATTGAACATGGAACATTATCTGTCTATCAGCTATAGCGGTGACATAATGAATGAAGAGAGCCTTTTTCAGTCAAATCTACGGATATATTGATTATTAGATTACATTACAGTGTGGAAACAGGCCCTTCAGCCCAACAAGTCCATACCGACCCGCCGAAGCGCACCTCGCCTGAGGCAGGAATTGAACTCTGGTCTCCAGCGCTGTGAGGCAGCAGTGCTAACCACTGTGCCACCGTGCCGCCCACAATTGAACCCGGGTCTCCGGCGCTGTGAGGCAGCAGTGCTAACCACTGTGCCACCGTGCCACCCACAATATTGTTTGCAATAAAAATTGGGAAGAGGACACAAACTGCTTTCAAAGGCACGGAGAGAATTTCGCGGGAGGCAGATATTGAGCAGGTGGAATAAAACATGGCAAAGTGGTTGATTCTCCATTTCTTTGGGTACGCAGGAAAGCAGAATGTTATTAAATGGAGAGTAGAATGTAGTTGGACTAAGCGATGTAGGACAGTCCCAAATAAATTCTGCAGAAACTTAAAACGTCTGACAGAATCTATGGAGTGAGAAACAGAGTTAATGTTTTGAGTCTGGTTTGACATTTTCAGAACTGAAAAGGGCTGGATCTCCATGCCATGCGACAAAACATGCAGTCACAGAATTATGTGTATTTAACTTAATTTGATAATTGTTTGTCCATTTTCCACATTTTGCTTAAGAAGTTCACATAATTTACTGTTGCATACTTCGAAGCTGTCCTCAAATTTAGAAGTTGTGCTTTTAATTCCAAAGTACAATCTGTTAAACCAAAACTTGAGTGAAATGGCAATAACTTTAATTCGTATGTCCAGAAGAAGCTCTTCATTTCAGGCACAGATCTCTGAATCAATCATTCTGCAGAATATATTTTCAATCAGAGCTTATTATCACTGTACAAGACTGTGGTGGAAGTCTTAGTCATGCCCCTTTCTGTCTCACTTTTTCTGCTTCCTCGTATTTTCAGAGACACAGAGAGCAGGGGTATATACAATGTGTGCGTGAAGTGTTCTGGTGGCATATGATGCGGGGCCAGAGAGAGACGTCAGGTGGAAGCTGGGTTTGAGGAATTGGCTCGCTGATGGGTTAGAGATCGGTGGGGATGGCTCAGAGGAAAGAGTGTTAAGGGTCGAAAGTCAGTCTGAAAATGACGAGAAAAGCTGGGAACTGCAGCATTTGGTGGTTATTGAGGGTTTAGGATTGTGACTTCAGCGGTCAGTTGCCTCACAGGGAGGCGTTGTGTCAGTGTTAGAGATGGGGCGGGTGGTGCTGCGATTCGCTGCAGGAAGGATCGTTCTGTTGGGTTGGGTGGTTTTCTAACTTGGTAGATTTATGCCCGCCTGCATTCACTGGATAATGCATGAAGGTGAAATGCCTCGCTGATGTGTACAGAATAATGAAAGGACTCAGGATGCAATGATGATGTTTCCTCTGG
>NW_025207543.1:2757-5154 GCF_004010195.1 Chiloscyllium plagiosum | reverse complement strand
AGGAAGGGTTTGGAGGGATATGGGCCGGATGCTGGTAGGTGGGACTAGATTGGGTTGGGATATCTGGTCGGCATGGACGGGTTGGACCGAAGGGTCTGTTTCCATGCTATACATCTACATGAATTTATGAAAGAAGAGCAGTGGACGTGATCTCTCTGGAATTCAGTGAGGCACTTGAAAAGGTTCCTCATGGTAAACTGTTTAGCAAAGTAAGATCATGTGGAATATCGGGAGAACTACCCATTTCACAGTAGAATTGGCTCAAAGGGAGGAGACAGAGGGTGTTGGTGGATGGTTATTTTTCTGTGTGGAGGCCTATGACCAGTGGTGTCGCACAAGGATCAGTGCTGGGTCCACAGTGTTCAATCAGTTCCGTAAATGACTTGGATGCGAAGATAAGAGGCATAGTTCCGAACTGGAAGATGGTTAAAGTTGGAGGTGCAGTCGACAGCGAAGATGCTCACCTCAGAGTACAACAGGATCTTGATCAGATGGGCCTCTGGGCTGAGGAGTGGCAGATGGATTTTAATTTAGATAAATGTGAAGTGCTGCATTTTGGGAAGGCAAATTAGGGCAGGACTTGTACACTTTATGGAATGGTCCTGTGGAGTGTTGCTGAACAAAGGGACTTTGGAGTGCAGGTTCATAGTTCCTTGACTGTGGAGTTGCAGGTAGACACGATAGTGAAGAAGGCATTTGGTATACTTTCCTGTGTTGGTCAGAACATTGAGTATAGGAGTTGGAAGGTCATGTTTTGGCTGCACAGGTCATTGGTTAGGCCACGTTTAGAATGTTGTGTTCACTCCTGGTCTTCCTGATGAAGGAACGATGCTGTGAAATTTGAAAGGGTTCTGAAAAGATGTATGAGGATGTTGCCAGTGTTGGATGGTTTGAACTGTTGGGAAAGACTGAATCGACTGGGGCTGTTTCCCCTGGAGCATCGGAGGCTGAGGGGTGACGTTACAGAAAGTTTTAAAATTAAGAGGGGCACGGAGAGGGTGAAGAGCTATAGACTTTTCCCCTGTGTGGGGGATTCCAGAACTGGAGGACATAGGTTTAAGGAGAGGGAAAAGATTAGGGAGAGATCTAAGGGGGAAACTGTGGTGGATGTGTGTACTCTTACATTTAAAAGGCACCAGGATGGATATTTCAATAGGAAGCGTTTGGAAGGAAATGGACAAAATGCGAGCAAATGGAACTGGATTAATTGAGGATATTTGGTCTCAATAGACGAGTGGGACCGAAGGGTACTGATCAGTTCCATGACTCCTTAATTCTACTTGGAGCGTTGCATGGCAACGAGGCCAGTCCCATCCTTCACAACACCGGGAACTGGAAGAGTCTCAGTACGGAGTGACACTTGGTGTTTGTGTACCGAGGGTCTATGCACAGCTTGATGCAACCCCACACAAAGGGGTGGGGGGACATCATGTTGAGGGCGATGTTGGGTATGTTCACATACTACATTCGCTTGGCGCCTGCCCCATCCATTGTGCCGTCGCCACGTTGTGACCACTTCCGAAAACCCAAAACTTGATTCTGCATCAATTCACACGCAGCCGCCCTCACACGCTCCTGAACACTTTCCCCAATTCGAACCACTCCACCCCACTCCACCCCCAACAAGAGGACTACCGTTGGAATGATAATAAGAACTTATCCTGCAGTTAGAAACCAGGGGCTCTCGAGTTTAAGACACTGTCACCGCCACCTTTGTGTGGCATTGTATCTGTCTCTCTGTTCCTGTCTCTGTTTCTCTTTCCCTGACCCTCACCCTCCGACTCTCTCTTTAGTGGGTGTTAGTGGATCGTTCTGGAGGCTGATAAACAGCGGTGTCCCACAAGGATCGGTGCTGGATCCACTGTGTTTTCTCAGTTACATAAATTATTTGGATGCGAACATAGGAGGCACAGTACCTTAGTTGCAGATTTCACTAAAATTGGAGGTGCAGTGGATAGCGAAGAAGCTTCCCTAGAGTTAGGGGGGATATGGGTGAAATGCAAGCAAATGGGACTGTATTAATTGAGGATACTTGGTCTTAATGGTGAGTTGGACAGAAGGGTCTGTTTCTGCACTGAACAGCTCCATGACTCTGTGACTCTATTTGGAGCGTTGCAAGGCTACGAGGCCAATCCCATCCTTCCCAGACTCGGGGACAGGTAGAACCATCAGTACGGAGTGACACTTGGTATTTGTGTGCACACAGCTTGATGCAGCCGCGCACAAAGGGGGGGGGGGGGGGGGGATCAGGGTGGGGGGCGGTGTTGGGTATGTTCATCCCCCCTTACCTACGGTTTTGTACTTGGACTCCCTACAGACACAGGCTATCTTAGGCTGCCAGATGAAGTGTAAGTTGCCTCGGGTGACTGAAACAGTGCAGTTTTGGGGATGGGCCAG
>NW_025207543.1:0-1556 GCF_004010195.1 Chiloscyllium plagiosum | reverse complement strand
TTTAGCACGGGGAGAATGTGCAAACTCCACACAGTCAGTCGCCTGAGGCGGGAATTGAACCCAGGTCTCTGGCGCTGTGAGACAGCAGTGCTAACCACTTTGCCATCGTGCCGCCCAACAAAAGGGAGATGATCCATTTTCAAAGGTCAAGTGTAGATTTAATAATGAATGGTAGAACCCTTAGGAGTATTAACATGCAGAGCGCTGTAGCTGTGCAGGTTTACAGATCATTGAAGGTGGCAGCTCAGGCTTTTAAGGGAGTGAAAAAGGCCTATGGCATGCTTGCCTTCACTGGAAGGGGCATTGAGGATATGGATGGAGGAGTTACCGCGGGAGCAGCAAAGAACTTTAACGAGGCCACACTTGAGATACTGTGTGCAGTTCTGGTCACCAGAAGGATGGGGATGCTTTGGAGAGGGTACGGAAAATGTTTACCCGGAGGTTGTCTTGTGTTGGGAAGTTTAGCTGTGAAGAAAGGTTGGATAGACTGGGGCTGTTCTCAATAGAATGCAGGAGGTTGAGGGAGCTGATCGAGGTTTATAAGATTGTTACTGCCGTGGACAGAGTGGACAGTATGAGGCTTTTTTCCCAGGGTTGAAGGGGTACAGGGGCCACAGGTTCAAGGTGCGATGGACGGAGGAAGGGAGAAATTTAAAAGAGCTGTGAGTGACATGTTTTTCACAGAAAGGCTGCTGAGTGCCTGCAATGTGCTGCAAGAGGAAGTGGTGGAAACAGACACGACAGCAGCTTTCAAGAAACACCTGGACGAATACATGAATAGGAAGGGAAGAGAGGAATAGGAATCCTGTAAGTGAAGACAGTTGTAGAAATTAAGGACAAAATGACTTGTCACAGTCTTGGAGGGCCGAAGGGCCTGTCGCTGTGCTGCGTTGTTCTTAGTTCTCTTCTTCTCTGTGTTCTATGATCTAAGACCAGAGCAAGCTGCAGCTCCATGAGAGCTATTTGAGATTGTGAAACAGCAGTAATTTTAGTTTCTGGCATTACAGCAAATAATCAACACTTGACCAGCATTGCAGAGTAGAAAGGAATCATGATTTAGCTGCTGCTCCATTGCTCTATATGGGATCTTGCTGTGCATCAATTGTCATCATGCCATCTTTGCACGCAGTGAGATTTCTCATCAGCCAACTCCTCGTTTTGGAAAGGTTTCAAAAACGTCTGGCCTGAAAATCAACTTTCGGCTGACATGTTTAATGTTTGATGTCAGTGAGAGAGACAATCCCTGGGATCTTGGCTGTGCCATCTCTAAAAAAGAAATCACTGTCTTTTAATTGATCCCGTTTCTTTTATCCCAGGGAATTATTATTCGCTTGGAAAATCCAAAGACAGAGAGAGAGAGTTTGGGCAAGGTGAAATTTGAAAAGAGCATCCTCAAGAGGAGAACACAATCCTGAGGCCTATTCCACAGGCCGCACTCCGTGGGGCGCCACTTCAGTTGTGTCCCTTTATTTTCCCAAAGACTGGTTTCATCTGTTGGACCCTAGTTTTTTGAACAGTCCTTTGGTTAACCGGGTCCTGTCAGATTATGGGCCTGT
>NW_025207542.1:11371-13042 GCF_004010195.1 Chiloscyllium plagiosum | reverse complement strand
CGGTGTGTAAATATTCACACTGTCCCCACACACACTGCGATGTGTAAATATTCACACTGTCCCCACACATTGCAGTGTGTAAATATTTACACTGCCCCCACACACTGCAGTGTGTAAATATTCACACTGTGCCCACACACTGCGGTGTGGAAATATTCACACTGTCCCCACACACTACAGTGTGTAAATATTCACACTGTCCCCACACACTGCAGTGTGTAAATACTCACACTGTCCCCACACACTGCGGTTTGTAAATATTCACACTGTCCCCACACACTGCGGTGTGTAAATATTCACACAGTCCCCACACACTGCGGTTTGTAAATATTCACACTGTCCCCACACACCACAGTGTGTAAGTATTCACACTGTGCCCACACACTGCGGTTTGTAAATATTCACACTGTCCCCACACACTGCGGTGTGTAAATATTCACACTGTCCCCACACACTGCGGTTTGTAAATATTCACACTGTCCCCACACACTGCGGTGTGTAAATATTCACACTGTCCCCACACACTGCGGTGTGTAAATATTCACACTGTCCCCACACACTGCGGTGTTTAAATATTCACACTGTCCCCACATACTGCGGTTTGTAAATATTCACACTGTCCCCACACACTGCGGTGTGTAAATATTCACACTGTCCCCACACACTGCAGTGTGTAAATATTCACACTGTCCCCACACACTGCGGTGTGTAAATATTCACACTGTCCCCACACACGGCGGTTTGTAAATATTCACACTGTCCCCACACACTGCGGTGTGTAAATATTCACACTGTCCCCACACACTGCGGTTTGTAAATATTCACACTGTCCCCACACACTGCGGTGTGTAAATATTCACACTGTGTGCACACACTACAGTGTGTAAATATTCACACTGTCCCCACACACGGCGGTTTGTAAATATTCACACTGTCCCCACACACTGCGGTGTGTAAATATTCACACTGTCCCCAAACACTGCAGTGTGTAAATATTCACACTGTCACCACACACTGCGTTTGTAAATATTCACACTGTCCCCACACACTGCAGTGTGTAAATATTCACACTGTCCCCACACACTGCAGGGTGTAAATATTCACACTGTCCCCACACACTGCGGTGTGTAAATATTCACAACGTGCCCACACACTGCCGTGTGTAAATATTCACACTGTCCCCACACACTGCAGTGTGTAAATATTCACAACGTGCCCACACACTGCCGTGTGTAAATATTCACACTGTCCCCACACACTGCGGTGTGTAAATATTCGAGGAGAAAGTGAGGTCTGCAGATGCTGGAGATCAAAGTTGAAACTTTATTGCTGGAACAGCACAGCAGGTCCGGCAGCATCCAGGGAACAGGAGATTCGATGTTTCGGGCACAGGCCCTTCTTCAGGAATG
This sequence comes from Chiloscyllium plagiosum, assembly GCF_004010195.1. NCBI lineage: Eukaryota > Metazoa > Chordata > Chondrichthyes > Orectolobiformes > Hemiscylliidae > Chiloscyllium > Chiloscyllium plagiosum. Next base: position 11,633 of record NW_025207542.1, on the reverse strand, counting down.
AGCAGAGAGTGTTCAGCAGGAGAAGATAAAAGGTAGGGAGGAGGGACTTGGAGGAGGGGCGTTGGAAATGTGATAGGTGGAAAGAGGTCAAGGTGAGGGTGATAGGTCGGAGTAGGGTGGAGGCGGAGAGGGCAAGAAGAAGACTGCAGGTCAGGAAGCGGTGCCGGGCTGGAGGGATCCGGCTGAGACAAGGTGGGGGGAGGGGGGATGAAGAAACTGGTGAAGTCCAAGTTCACCCCCTGCGGCTGGAGGGTTCCCAGTC
>NW_025207542.1:0-10643 GCF_004010195.1 Chiloscyllium plagiosum | reverse complement strand
TATTCACACTCTCCCCACACACTGCAGTGTGTAAATATTCACATTGTCCCCACACACTGCGGTGTGTAAATATTCACACTCTCCCCACACACTGCAGTGTGTAAATATTCACATTGTCCCCACACACTGCGGTGTGTAAATATTCACACTCTCCCCACACACTGCAGTGTGTAAATATTCACACTGTCTCCACACACTGCGGTGTGTAAATATTCACACTCTCCCCACACACTGCAGTGTGTAAATATTCACACTGTCCCCACACACTGCGGCGTGTAAATATTCACACTGTGCCCACACACTTCAGTGTGTTAATATTCACACTGTCCCCACACACTGCGGTGTGTAATTTTTTTCCGTTGCCCTCTCACAACCAGAACAAACAATATTATTTGATGCATTTCCGTATTTTTGTGATGTAAAATGTGCAAATTTTATCCTATGTGTTTTGGCAAAGCAGTGACTACACTTGGAACCAGTTTAATTGACTGTGAATTGCTTTGAATCCTGATCAGGAAGTGAACGTCCCTCCATAAATTTAAGGTCCTTCTCTCTTTCATTCATTTGTTTTCTGTTCAGAGTTTATGAACCCCAGTGTTGTTCCTGTCAATGGCCTCCAACCTCTGGCCCTTCCCTTTCACCTCGATGGTTCATTGTTGGTAATTGGCACTGAATATCCAGATCATGTTTCCCCAGTCACTACACAATGTTTGTTCTGTCTTTGGCATCGATCCTGCCAAAAAGCACAGATTCAATCTGAGTTTGCCTCTCACTGCCTGTCGAATGTGCCCCCACACTGTAGATTCAACAAACAACGAACTCTTATCCAAATCCCAGATTGCCCCCACCAACTGTGAATGCTGCAGATTTCACTCCCTCCATTTCCTACATTCAGTCAGTGGTGAACGCAGACTGACATTGATATTAAGAGAAAGGTTTGGGTGTTCAATTGACTCATGCCGTTGGTCTGACTGGGTCTTCACATTTGCATTGCTGCCTACTTGTGCTGACCATTCAGCCCTCTGCTTAATGAGAATCGTTCTATCTCTACCTGAAAAATATTCAATGGTTGGTACGTTTGCAGATGGCATCCAAATTGGAGGTTCGTGGATAGAGAGGTTTACCTCAGATTACAACAGGATCTTGATCAGATGGGCCAATGGGCTGAGGAGTGGCAGATGGACTTTTATTGAGGTGCTGCATTTTGGGAAGGCATATCAGGACAAGACTTATACACTTAATGATAAGGTCCTCACGAGTGTTGCTGGACAAAGAGACCTTGGAGTGCAGATTCATAGTTCCTTGAAAATGGAGTCACAGATTGACAGGGTAATGAAGAAGCTGTTTGGTATGCTTGTTCTTATTGGTCAGTGCATTGAGTACAGGAGTTGGGAAATCACATTGCAAGCTGTACAAGACATTCAGCCACTTTTGGATACTGCATTCAATTCTGGTCTCCTTCCTATCAGAATGATGTTGTGAAATTTGAAAGGGTTCAGAAAAGTTTTACAAGGATGTTGCCAGGGTTGGAGGATTTGAGCTACAGGGAGAGGCTGAACAGGCTGGGGCTGTTTTCCCTGGAGCGTCAGAGGCTGAGGGGTGACCTTATAGAGGTTTATAAAATTATGAGGGGCATGGATAAGTGAATAGACAAGGTGTTTTCCCCCAGGGTGAAGGGGTTCAAAACTAGAGATCATTAGTTTAGGCTGAGCAGGGAAAGATTTAAAAGGGTTCTAAGGGGCAACTTTTTCACGCAGAGGGCGATACATGTATGGAAGAGGAAGTGGTGGAGGCTGGTACAATTACAGCATTTAATAGGCATCCGGATGGATATATGATTAGGAGGGGTTTAGAGGGATATGAGCCAAATGCTGGCAAATGGGACTAGGTTAGTTTCGGATATTTGGCCGGCGTGGACCGAAGGATCTGTTTCCATGCTGTACACCTCTGTGACTCTGTTTCTGGCATTCAGGCCGTGTCTGCTGGTTCATTCACAAAACTGTGTGAAGTAATTCATGGCAAAATGTCCATGAATCTGTTGATAGTTTGGGTAGGAGAGGTTGGATAAACTTGGATTGTTTTCACTGGAAGGATGAAGACTGAGGGGTGACCTGATAGATGTCTTCAAAAATGATGAGAGGCATAGAAAGGGGGGAGAGGCACAGGGCTTTTCCCAGGATGGAGAGGGGGGAAAGTTTAGGGGAGAAATGCAGGGAAAATATTTCACACAGTGAGTATTGAGTGCCTGGAATGCATTGCCAATGGAGTTGGTGGAACCAGGCATGTTAGTAATGTCTAGCATGTTAGTAATGTCTAAGGCGTAGACAAACAGAGGGGTAGAAACCGTACATGGGCAATACGTAGCAAGTGCAAATAAGGACATGGAATCGGCATGGGTTTGATGGGCCGAAGGGTCTGTTCCTGTGCAGTATTGTTCCTTGTTCTTTGAAGATTCCCAACTGCCCACCACCAGCATTGGCACTGCCCTCTGCAGGTGGAGAATCAGCTTTCTGTTCATTTAGCCACCATCTGCGTGGAATGTAAAACCCCGGGGGGTACATACAGCTGGGATTTCAGCTCCAGATCCACCCCACACTATGCAGAGGGGAGCTAGCATCCTGTACTTCACTCAATACTCACTCTCCATGCAGGGGCCCAGAGAGTCAGACTGCCCATTAACATTGTGGGGTTACAGGGGGAGGGCGCCCAGAGAGTCAGCCTGCCCATTAACATTGTGAGGATTAAGGGGGAGGGGGCCCAGAGAGTCAGCCTGCCCATTAACATTGTGGGGTTACAGGGGGAGGGCGCCCGGAGAGTCAGACTGCCCATTAACATTGTGAGGATTAAGGGGGAGGGGGCCCAGAGAGTCAGCCTGCCCATTAACATTGTGAGGATTAAGGGGGAGGGGGCCCAGAGAGTCAGCCTGCCCATTAACATTGTGAGGATTAAGGGGGAGGGGGCCCAGAGAGTCAGCCTGCCCTGCTGTGCTTTTCCAGCACCACACTCTCAACTCTAACTTCCAGCATCTGCAGTCCTCACTCTCTACTACGTGTCGTCGCGATTGTAGCGAAGTCAAGGTGTGCACAGCAAGATCCCATAACGCAGAAGGAAAGGAACAATACAGCTTGGAAATGATATTCTGGCTCAACACGTTCATTCCAAAATGGAGCCCCAGTGTGACCTTTCACCTCCCAGTCTCATTGGCTTATCGAAACTGTTCATTTTCCCTTTGGCAGCCACGCTGGTGATATTGAGCAGATGATCGGTTATTTGGGGAATGGAGATTGAGAGAAAGGAGATAGAACATCTCCACTCTTCCACAGAATTGAACTCTGGGATCTTTGCCCAGCTGGGAGGGCATTGGTATGACGTATCATCGTAAAGGTGCCCCTCTCGCAGTCCAGAGCGTCCCTCGGGCCTCTGCTGCTGTTTGGGACACTTCCATTAATAACGGGCTATTTGTTTCTGTGACTGATTTCGGAGGATAAGGGGTCTCACCTGTTTTTGAGCACAATGTAGAGGAGCTCTCGCGGAGAACCAAAATAACAGCAACACAGCAAAGAGACACATGTGTCTGACAGGACGGGCTGTTCTGTACAAATCGTACAATGACTCTTTTGTTGGAGAAGTGGTGGGGAAAACACTCCAGAAGGAGAACACGAGTTAATCAAAACGGACTCACTGATACTATTAACCAACCGAAGCGATACAAGCATGTGTTCTGGTCATTTGTCCCAGTGGGATCTTGCTGTGTACAAAATGGGTTCCGCCTCTGAGCAGAGCTGTGTCTGTCCAATGTCTATCCCTCGACAATTACCAAATGGTCACTTCTTTGTATTTCCTCAGGTTCAGTAGTGTGTGTGTGTGTGTATGGGAGGAAGGAGTTTGTGTGAGTGTGTCAGGGAGCAGATTAAGCGTGTATGGATTGGTGAGTATGGGCCATTTCAGTGGCTCTGAGGCTGACTGTAAGAGCTGCATTTTACAGGCACCTACCCTGCATCTTTTTAGTGAGGGGGGGGAGGGGTTGCCATAGGTGTGTGTTCCCTGCCCACTTGCCCCCAAGCTGAACCCCATATTATATAATGTGGGCAAGTGCAATACTGGCAGCCCAGCCACCACGTGTAAGTAAATAACAGTGGGTCAGTCAGACACTTTGGCCAATCTATTGACCAGGATAATTTGCTGCTGACATCACAAACAACCAGCACAGAGAACTGTGAGCAGGCAATTCTTTAATCACCGGGATGAAAATGGGCAGAAGGAACTGGTGGTGGGCACCTCATTCAGGACAATGCCCCACCATCACCAATCCCAAAATGTCACAGCCCCGCTCCCCTCTCCATCCACACTCCCTTCCCTCTGCTCGAGGGTCCTTGCCCACCTGTAATCCCCCAGCCCCCCTTTCCGGGGCAGCTGGGATCTTTGTCCCACACTCCAGGAAACACCTACTCATGGGCACAGCTGCTGCCCAGGCTGGCTACCAGCTTCTGAGGGCAAGGGGTCCCCTCCTGCACTTGGCTGATTTAGACCTCCCCCCCCCCTCTACAAGAGCGGGCAGTTGGTGTAGGGGTGGGCTTCTTCTCCCTGGCGTCCAAGAGCAGAGTGAGCTGCCCACTGCCATCCCACAGCCCCAGCTGAGTCCAACTCCTTTCCCTCCCATTGTCACATTCACTCTGTCACTTGCCCGACATTGGCCCATCATGTGGATCCCTCTTTGGTTTCCTATCCATTAATGGAATAGCAAAAGCACAGAGGATAGTGACTCTGAGCACATTAGAATGGGCGAGCGAGAACCTGGCCAGAGAAGATATTTCAAGAAGCATCCTATAGGAGTACTGAGAGATGAAAGAGCAGGGAGGGGATGCCACAACAAGGTACCTAGGCAACTCTAGGGCAATGGTGGGTGAATAATATTGGAGTTGCTCAAGAGACCATAATTGGAAGGGCATAGAGTTTCTGAAGAGTTGCTGGGCTGGAGGAGATGACGAGGTTAGGGATGGGTTTAGACATGCAGAGATTTAAGAAGAGGTAGACTGGAACTTGCTCAAGGTACTGTAGGTCAGCAAGCATAGAGGTTGATGATGGAGCTGGACTCTGTGTGAATTACTGTACAGGCAGCAGAGATTTGGGTGTGTATGTGTTTACGAGGGGGTAGGATGTTCAGATTAGCAAGCCTGGAGGTGACAAAGGCGAAGGTGTGGACTTCAGTAGCCAAATTGCTGAGGCAGGGCTGGAAGTAGGCAGTGGGAATCATGACAGGCTGGAGACAGGAATGACAGCAAGGTTAATCAGCGAGTTGCCAGAGAGGGGGATGGAGTCAGCAGTGACAGTGACTTCCATCTTTCCAGCATTTAATTGGAGGAAATGTCTGCTGCTCCAGGATTGGATATTGGACGGTTAATCCGACGGATTTGAGACAGCAGAGGGATGAGGGGAGGTGTAGTGGAGTTCAAACTAAAAGCAGCAAGTGCTGGAGAAGATCAGGCAGCTCTCATGAGGAGCTCCTTTCCCTTTGCATTGGTGATCTGTGTGTAGCAGTCCTGTTTAACAGCGGGTTGTGTAAGTTCACTGGGTGCCAGACCACATGTGGTTCCTGTGGCCTGGAGGAAACAGTTTCCCATGTTCATGTCAAATATTTTCTTTCTTAGCCCCTGTTTGATTTTATCAAAGAGGCTGCTTTTCTGTTTTTTTGGTTGCGCTTCAGTCCCACACCTGTTAACAACATGGACCCTGGGCAGGGAGGGACAGGCACCTTGGACAGTCTGCTCCTGGGCCTGGCCAAAGTAGCCATGAACAGGTCCAGGCAGCGGGTGGTGGACTGGGTCACTGTTCCTGACTGTCTGCCCTTCTTTCGCAGTTACATCTGCGCTCGGGTGTCCCTGGAGAGTAGGCACACGATGCCCACTGGCAGAGTGCAGGCTTCTCGGGACCACTGGGCACCACAGGTGCTGGAGTGCATTATCACCCAGACGACGTTATTTCAATTTAAATTCATTAAGTTTCTGTTCTACTTCTGTGGGTTTTGATTAACTGTTTAACTTGTTTCTGTTAGAGATCCCTACAGAAATCTAACTTTAATCTTGCTTTCTGTGCACCTTCTTTGTAGCCATAATTTTGCGTCTCTCGCTTGGTTCTATCACCCTGTGATCTTGGTGTGGTGTGACCTGCCTGCACCACACACAAAACAAAACTTTTCACTGTGCCCGGGTACATGTGGCAGTAATAAATCAAATCAAATACAAAAATCCAGGGGCAGTTTAAAGTTTGATTTCAGAAAAGAGTAGGAACTCATTGTCTGTGGCAGCCTCTGTGGAGAGAGAAACGGAGTTTCAGGTTCAGTGTGACTCCTCCTCAGAAGCTGGGGGCAGGGAAGGTGAGATTGAGCTGCGTGTTGGCAACATATATGTGGCAGCAAATGTGGGTTTGGGCGACCTTACTGTGGGACATATTGCAGATGAGAAATAGAATGGGGCCAAGGTTTGATCTGAAAAACATTGAGATAACATTTTTCACAGACACCTAACATCTCAAATCACCTTCCAACTCATCCAGTACTTTGATGTAACATGGTCACCATTGTGATGTAGGAAACACAGAAACCAATCTACACTCAGAAAGCCCCTTTTCTCTGGCAAAAGCAGAAACTGCCAGAAAAACTCAGCAGGTCTGGCAGCATGTGTGGAGAGAGTAAGCAAAGTCACTGATTTTGAAAAAAAGGTCAGTTGATTCGAAACATTGACTCTGTTGTCTCTCTCCACACATGCTGCCAGACCTGCTGAGTTTTTCCAGTAATTTCTGCTTTAATAGAGTCATAGAGATGTACAGCATGGAAACAGACCTTTTGGTCCAACCCGTCCATGCCGACCAGATATCCCAACCCAATCTAGTCCCACCTGCCAGCACCCGGCCCATATCCCTCCAAACTGTTTCAGATTTCCAGCGTCCACAGTTCTTGATTTAATTTGTGCTTTTTTGTGATGCTGACTGAAGGACAAATATTAGCCAGGATACCAGGGAGCACTTCCCTCACGTTCTTCAAAATGGGGCCATGGGAATCAGTCACATTCGCCCGAGCAAACAGCTGGGCACTTGGTTTAATGTTGTTGTGGTTCTGTTCGCCGAGCTGGAAGTTTTTGTTGCAAACGTTTCGTCCCCTGGCTAGGCGACATCATCAGTGCTTGGGAGCCTCCTGCGAAGCGCTTCTTTGATGTTTCCTCCGATGTTTATAGTGGTCTGTCCCTGCCGCTTCCGGTTATCAGTTTCAGCTGTCCACTGTAGTGGCTGGTATATTGGGTCCAGGTCGATGTGTTTGTATTTGTCCTGTGTTTTTGTGCTGAATATACGTCGGTGATGTTCCACACTGTCGGTAGATGCCAGTGTCGTACTGGTACTGAAACAGCTTGGCTTGGCAGGGGTCCTTTGTTCTGGTGAGTTGTTGTCTGAGCGTGGCTGTTGGTTTGTGTGCCGTTATGAGTCCTCGGGGTCGCAGTAGTCTGGCTGTCAGTTCCGATATGCTCCTGATGTATGGTAGTTTGGCTAGTCCTTTTGGTTGTGGTATGTCCTCGTTCCGTGGTCTTTCTCTTAGGCATCTGTTGATGGGTATCCGTTTTTGGCGAATACCTTGTATAGGTGTTCCTCTTCTTTTTGCAGTTCTGGTGTACTGCAGTGTGTTGTGGCCCTTTTGAATAGTGTCCTGATGCAGCTTCGTTTGTGTGTGTTGGGGTTATTACTTTCATAGTTCAGGACTTGGTCTGTGTGTGTGGCTTTCCTGTATACCTTTGTGGTGAATTCTCCATTCGGTGTTCTCTGTACCATCACGTCTAGGAATGGGAGTTGGCTATCCTTTTCTTCTTCTCTCGTGAATCGGATTCCTGTGAGTGTGTAATGCCTTGGTTTAGTACCTCCAACAGCGTAGCTCTCCCACGGTAGTGCACAGACATCTCAGTGCTCCAGCCCTGAAGTGGGACTCGAGCTATGAGTCAGAGGTGAGAGGGCTACCAACTGAGCCACAGCAGATATTTGAGGTGACTTCATGGACACAGCAATTAATGGCATTTCTTTCATTATGGATAGGATAGCAGAGAATGGATAATCCTTAAATATTGCCAACGTGCCTGCTTCCACCACGTCCACTGGCAGTGAGTTCCAGGCACCCACTATCCTCTGGGTGAGAAGCTTTACCCACACTACTCCCATAAGCTTTCCCCCTCTCGCCTAGAACCTGTGCTCTCTTGATATTAACCTTCCCACCCTGGGCAAAACCCTCTGACTATCCATGCTCTCTATGTCTCTCATGAACATTTAGACCTCTATCAGGTCACCCCTCAGCCTTCCAGTGAAAACAATCTGAGTTTATCCAGTCTCTCCCATAACTAAAACCCTCCAGACCAGGCAACATCCTGGTAAACCTTCTCTGTGCCCTCTCCAACACACCTGAGTCCTTCTGGTAGTGTGGTGACCAGGTCAGCACGGGTGAGTGAGTCCCACCCAGCTAGACAATGGTGCTGAGGTGTTGCAGGAGGATGGTAGGATCCACCCTGTCAAAAGCTGTAGACAGGTTGAGACACTGCCCACCCTATGCCAGTACCCATGATACACAGTGACACACAGTAGTCCATTCCATCGCCCACCCTCCACACACGAATGTTGCCTCCAGAGCAGATCCAAGGCAGGGCTAATGCAGTTCTCTCAAACCCTGTACCCTCCCTACAACCTCCCGTTAGCCCTCTCTGAACTCTGCCTTCCTCACACCTCGCCCATCACCTTCCCAACTCAGTGACTTCACCACCAGCAACTCCAGCCATCTGGAATCCTCACCCACTCTGGCCATCACTTCTCCTTCTCAGAAACCCCATTAAAGCCCAGCTCTTTGGTTTGTCTCCTTAGCAGAGGAGGCCATTCAGCTGCCCCAGGCCTGCTCCACCGTTTAGTACTATCATGGCTAATATTTGGCAGCACGGTGGCTCAGTGGTTAGCACTGCTGCCTCACAGCGCCAAGGACCTGGGTTCGATTCTAGCCTTGGGCGACTGTCTGTGTGGAGTTTTTACCTTCTCCCCATGTCTGCATGGGTTTCCTCCCACAGTCCAAAGATGTGCTGGTCAGGTGAATTGGCCACGCTAAATTGCCTGTAGTGTTAGTCGGGGTAAATATGGGATAGGGGAATGGGTCTGGGTGGGTTACTCTTCGGAGGGTTGGTGTGGACACCTCTGTCTCGACTCCAATTTCCCGTCCACTCCCCGTAACCCTTTACTAGTTAGAAACTTGTCGATCTCCTCCTCAAATTTACTCAACGTCCTAGTGCCCAATGCACGTCTGCTACCTAAATGCAGCAGTTTCGTTACAGTCATCCCAAGGGGGAAGCTAGGCTGACATTGCTCTGTGGCCTATTGTACCATCATCAGCATCAACCCCCCCTTCCCTCTCCGTCCTGCTTGAGACTTGACGAATAAGGGAGACAATTCTACCTGGTACCAGCAGAGTGTCTGACCATCTCTCTCCCACTGCCATTGACCACCGGCCTTGGATGCTGTCTGTATACCCGCCCCCCACCCCCCAGCAAACCCGGTCCGGGTAAACCGCAGTCAGTCAGAGCAGTGGAGTTGGTCATTTCTGGGACAGAGCACAGGGATGTGTCTCTGTTCAGGAAACGGCAGAGGCTCATTCCCTGCTCAAGATTCAAACAGAGGAAGGAAATAGAAAGTAGAGAAGAGGCGGTGGATGAGCCAGGCAAGGAAAGGAACCCGAGTCCGTATCAATCAGGTCAGGTCCGGTTAGCGAGAGGAAAAGGCGACAGTGTGTGTTCTGGCAGCGTGTCCCTCTGCAGCAAGGAGTGTGTGAGGAGGGCTGTGTGCTGTTTAAGTGGTGACACACAGCAACCAGACAGAGGGGGGGGGAGAGAGAGAGAGAGGGGAGGCTGGTGAAATAACAGAGTACAGACAGGAGGGGGCTGAGAGAGGCAAACAGGGAGCAGCTGGATGGATGTGTGTGTTTGTGCAGAGACAGAGCCCAGTTTCGCTCTGAGCCCCCGGATGAATTTGCCCAGCGCATAATGCGGGGCAGCCTGTGTGGAACAGTGTTCCCAGCGATTACAGCAGCACAGAGACCGAGAGAGGGGGAAACGTGAGTACACTTGGCCACTGAGACAGAGATTGGGAAGGAAAGTTGCAATGGGGGGGGAAAGGGTGGGTTAAATTAAATCTGTGCCCCTCGAGCCTGGTACACTCCTACAGAGGGAGGAGGGGAAGGGGGCTGATTTTATTTTGGTTATATATATCCCTGGGCATCCCTGGTTGGGGATGGTAGTGCCCATTTAAAGGGCCTGGTGTCGCCTCCAGGGGAGAGTGTTGATGGAGTGAGTGAGTGTGGAGTGGAGCAGGACTGCAGACACACACACACACAGACACAGACACAGACAGAGAGCACCCCCTCCCTCCCTCACACAGCTATGTCCTCCTCCACAGACTAAGATCCTGAGCACTATGGAAGAGAACAGGCAGCTGGCCGGCCGGATCGACGGGGCTGTGCAGGCGGCCAGCCGCGAAGTGAGCAGCCTGAGAGCCGAGCTGACCGCTACCGGCCGGAGGCTGGCCGAGCTCAGCTCGGGAGGGGACTGCACCGGCACCGGGACCGGGACCGACAGCAA
>NW_025207541.1:8349-13040 GCF_004010195.1 Chiloscyllium plagiosum | reverse complement strand
TCACAATACCTTTATTAAAAGTTCCAGTGAGTTTCTGTTTAATGCAGTGATGAGCAGTGAAATGTTGTTAGGTGACTATATCTCTTCTGCTCCTTGTGTCCTTGGCAAGTAGTAGCCAGAATTTACATTCAGACTGACTCTACTTCATGATCTGAGACCAAATGCTTTCTCTGTAATGCCTTTGTTATCCATTATTTTTAGCGTTGCCCATTTTGCCTGAGTTTCTGCACGCTTGTGAAATATTGAGTATTTATTTTCCACCTTTTGTTCGCACTGTAACAACATATCTCTGGTGTTTAAATCTCTTTTATCTCTGTATCACAAATCTATCCACCTTATTGAAGAGACTTTGACCATTCAAAAAAAAACATAACTTACTCTTTCCCACAATTTCCTGTCACAAATCGATTCACTGATGTATAGTTTTAATTAAACTCTGTCCCATCCTGTTCCTTTTTGCTTGTCTCCGGCCACATTCCCATTCTGTTCTGATGCGTCACCTTTTCTCTTTGGATTTGGAAAGCTTCTTTCACCTGAATCCTGTCCCTGCATTTTCTCTGTCAGCTTAAAGCCCTGTCCATAAACCTATCGACATGATTGGCCAGGTGGGACCATCGGAATGGATTTTTTTTAAAAAAGTCAAGTATGGGTTATGGGTGGTACTGGCTGACCAGCCCTAGCTGCCCTTGAGCTGAGTAACTTGCTCGACCATTTCAAGGGTTATTGAGAGGTAAACACTTTGCTGTGGGGATGTCGTGCAGACCACGTGAGGATGGGCAGATGTCTTTCTTGAAAGGCGAAGTTTTTGGATTTATTGTACATCAGTAATGGTATTGATGGATTGACAATTACTATTTTTAAAATAATTTATTTCAAATTCAACCTTCCTCCCCCGAACATTAGCTGAGGTTTGGGATAGATGCTCTAGCAATAACACCACTAGGCCATCACTTCGCCTGCTCACAGGCTATTCATCCCTGAACACTGATACCAGTGCATCATGGTGACAAACATGTTTTTTCTTTCATGATTGTTTGATCCTGATACCCTCCTGCACTCTGGTGATATCACTCAGTATCTCTCCATGTGGTATCCCTCACTGTGTGGGTCCAATTACTGCCTCTGTCAGTGTCTCTCACTCTTACAGCTGCTCCAGATTTTGAGCCTACAGAATTCTCAACTCCACAGAGACACAACAGCACAGACCAGGAATGGAGACTAGGATTTTCCAGATCTCTGTGGGAATTACTGCCAGTCTCCATGTGTAATCCTCACTACGTTAGTCTAATTTCCTATCCTTTCTATTTCTCTGTCTCCTGCAGGTAATCAGGAAGCTCCTGATTCAATAGAATTCCCAACTACTGGGTGTCTCGTCCATCACCACATTGAAGATGGTTGGTCAGTCAGAGAGACAAAGGGCAGGGAAATCTGGAATCTTCAATACATCCTGCAGTGAGGTAAGATCACCACAGTGCACAGAGCAGAGAGCAATGAGAGGGCTCCAAACACCGGCTAACAAGACAACACTTAGATACAGTTCTGCAGGGGGAGCACAGTACAGACACACCCCAGGTGAATCACCAGCCCTACTGTAAGTTTTGTTGCATTGAGACAGCATCGGGAGTGTCACAATTATCAATCTAGGCCTGTGATGCCTTAGCGAACATCAGTATAACAGAGGGGAAAGCAGGCTTTCCATGAGTGTGTGGGAATGCTGCTTGGGATCTTTCTGCTCTGTGTTCCCCAACTGTACATATACAATGTCTCGTGGACCAGTGTCTTCAAATATTTTTGACTCCTATAACAGTTCCTGTCCCTGTAACCTCCTCCCGTCGCGATAGACCCTCCACATATTTGAAATATACTGCATTCCAGACTACCATCTCTATCTCTGTAACTTGCTTCAGCGCCTACAACATGCCTTACCTCAGTAGTCTCCTCCTCCAATAACTGGAGAAAGAGCCATGCAGAACAGAAACGGTTCCTTCCATCCAACTAGTCTGTGCTGAGCACATTACCTGAACGAGTCGCATTTGCCTGCATTTGGTCCCTATCCCATCAAACGTTCTCCTCTCCATGTACCTTCCCAAATGTCTTTTCCATGATGTAATTGTACTTTTCTCTACCACTTCAGCGGCAGCTCATTCAATATGTGCACCATTCTCTGTGTGGAAATGTGCCCCTCTGGTCGCTTTTAAGTATTTCCTCTCCCACCTCATATTTTTACCCTCTAGTTATGGATTCCCCTACCCTGCTGCAGAGACCTTCACTATTCACCCTACGTATACCCCTCATGTTTTTATACACATTTATAAGGTCATCCCTCAGCCACCTACACCCAATGGAAATATGAAGGATAATGATACAAATATCTCTGCCACGGTCCCCACTGCGACATTACCATAATGTTCTGGGATACACTTGTTCAGGACCTTGGGCTTTCTCTACCTTTGTGTGCTAAGACCTCCAGCACCACCTCTTCTGTAATTGTGACTCTTTTCAATACATCAGTATTTATTTCCTTTTGTTTCGTAGTCTTTGTCCACGGTACGTTCTGACATGAAATATTGATTTCGGGTCGCGCTCATCTCCTGTGGTTCCAGGCATGGATGGCCTTATTGATCTTTGAGGGGCCCTATTGTCTCTCTAGTAGCTTTTTTGTACTTGTATGCTGTAGAATCTCTTTGGATTCTCCTTAACCTTATCTGCCAAATCTATCTCAATCCACCCATGTTGCTTTCCAGCTTATCCAGCCTCTCCGTTTCTTTCAAACGCTCCAGTATCAGTAACATCTTCGTCAATCTTTGCTCCATTTACAGTTTCAGAATATGCTTCCTAAAGCAGGAGGATTACAATTCTACACAGTACCCCAATCGGTGTCCCAGCAATGTCTGAAACAGCCGCATCATGATGTACGCAATGCTGTGACCCATGAGGGCCAGTGTGCCAAATGTTGCTATCCCCATCCTGTCCACCTGTGACACCACTTCCAAGGAACAATGTAACTGCATCCCTTGGTCTCTCTCCGTTCGACAACACTGTCCAGAGCTCTGCCATTAATTGTGTTAGTCGTCCCTGGTTTATCTTAACAACATCCAACACCTGAATTCTGCTCCATCTTTCATTTCTTGACCCACTGGCTTAGTTGCTTAAGAGCACCTTTGATAATTGTATTCACTGCCCACTATAACACTTATTTTATTATCCACAAACTTACTAACAATAATTTCTATATTCTTGTTTATGTTAATATGCACATGCGTGACCCCAGCACCAATGCTTATGGTACACCGCTGGTCAGAGGCCCCCAGTCTGCACAACAACCCTCTGCCATCATCCTCTGTCTCCTACAGTCAAGCCCATTTTGTGTCCATTTGTCCTGCTCTCCCTGATCCCATGTGATCTAACCTGACGAACCAGTGCACCAGGCTAAACCCTGTCTAAGGCCTTGCTGAAGTCAGGATAGACAACGTCTACTGCTCTGCCTTCATCCATCTTTTGGTCACCTCGTCAACAAACTCTATCAAATTTGAGAGACACGACTTTGTATGCACAAAGCTGTGCTGACTCTCCCTAATCAAGCGTTGCCTTTCCACATGCAAGTCCTGTCCTGCGGAATTGCTTCCAACAACATTTGCACCACTGACATCAAGCTAATTGGTGCTTATGTCCCTGGCTTTCCGTCGCAGCCTTTCCTAAATGCTGGCACAACATTAGAAAACCTCCAGGCTCCCAGCTCACCACACGTGGCTGTCAGTGATAGAAATATCATTGTAAGTTTCTTCCCTAACTTACCCCAATGTCCTGGGATATACTTGATTGGTTCCCAGGGAGTTGTCTAATTTTAATGTGTTTCTCTACCTTGTTTCTCGAAGGGAGGTCAGGTTTTATCCTTTTCTCCAGTTTTCTTGAACACACTGAACAAATCCCTCCCATCCAAACTGTGAACACAATGACAGTCCCCTAGTCTAGGTTTGGAAAGTTAAAATCCCCTACCGTTACAACCCTATCCTTCTTACAGATATCTGAGATTTCCGACATATTTGCTGCTCAATTTCCCGCTGACTACTGCGGGCTTGTAGTACAGTCGTATCAAACTGATTATTCATTCTTATTTCTCCGTTCCATAACAGCTTTACTGGGCGATCCCCAGGAATATCCTCTCTCAGTGCTGCAGTGATGTTTTCACTGATCAAAAACTCCATTCCCCCTCCTCCCTTGCCTCCCCTTCTATCCTTCCTGTTGAATCTGTCCTCTGGAACAATGATCTGCGAGCCCTGTCCCTCCATCAGCTGTGTTTCTGTAATTCCTGTGATTTCCTAGTCCTATGTTTGCATCCATGCCGTGCGTTCATCTGCCTTAACTGTCAGGCATTTTACATCAAAGTAAATGCAATTTAATTCATCAGTTTTCCTTCATTGCCTGTTGTGCTCTTGCCTGGTTATCAATTGAAATTACTCTGTTGAAATTCTGTCCCATCCTCAACCTTCAGACTGCAGCCTGGGACCATCCCCCTCACTGTGGACAACACCCTCACCTTTCATGTTATCTGCAAACCTATTAATGATACCTTCTGCTTTCACATCCGAGTGATTAATGCCCATAATGAACAGCAATGGTGCCTGCACAGATCCCTGTGGTACACCCGCTGGGCAAAGGCTTTCAATCACAAAAACAATCGCAATTTCAAA
>NW_025207541.1:0-7052 GCF_004010195.1 Chiloscyllium plagiosum | reverse complement strand
CCCTTGCACTCTCTATACTTGTGAAGGGCTTCACCTGATTTTATTGCACTGTACTTTCTTAATAAACTCACGATGTCATTGATCAGTATTCGCTGGACTTGCTGCCTTTACTATTTACTGTTCAAGGAGCACACTGGCCCTGCATTCTCACTGCATCACTTTACCTCCCTGTCTCTGTTTTCCAGATCCTCTGTAATGATCATGTTACTGACAGGAGACTCAGTTGTGAGGAGGACAGACAGGAAACAGTGTGGCTTAGAAGTGACCCCAGGATGGTGTGCTACCTCCCGGGTACCAGTGTCAAGGATGTCTCTGAGTCGTTACTGAACACTCTGAAGGGGAGGGTGAACAGCCAGAGGTCACTGTGCACATCGGCCCATATGACAGAGGTAGACAAAGGGATGGGGTCCTGTGAAATGTATACAGGGAGTTAGGTGAGAAGTTAAAAAAGCAGGATATTGACGTTAATGATCTCCAGATTACTCCCAGTTCCACGTGCCAGTGAGGATAGAAATAGAAAGATAGGCTGGTTGGATGTGTGGCTGAGGAGCTGGTGTAGCAGGCAGCGTTTTCAGTTCTTGGGTCATTGGGATCTCTTCTGGGGTAGAGGTGACCTGTATAAAGGAGATGGTTTGCACTTGAAACAGAGGGGCACCAGTCTCCCAGGGAGGAGATTTTCTCGTGTTACCCAGGAGGATTTAAACTAGTTTGGCAGGGAGTTGTGACTCTGAGTGAGAGAGGGACCATTGAAATGTCAGGGGAAATACATCAGTCATCAAGAGCAAGTTACCTATTCAGGATATCCAGGAGCACAGTTGAGGGAGGGAAAAGACTTCTGGTTTAAAGGGCATTTATTTCATCACACGAGGCCTGACTGGTGAGGCAGACAAGGTCAGAGCATGGATTGGCTCTGGGGACTGGGATATTATAGCCATAACAGAAACATGGCTGAGAGAAGGGCCGGACTGGCAGCTCAGTGTTCCAGGATACAGAAACTCCAGGCATGACAGAAGGACAAGTAAGTGATTAGGAAGGACATAACAACTGTGCATCGAGACAATACTGTTAAGCAGTCATCAAATGAGGCCATATATTTAAAAGTTAGAAACAAACAGGAGATGGTCAGTCTGCTGGGATCGTGTTCCAGACCCTCAAATAGCCAGCGGGTACGGGAGGAGCAGATGTGTAGTGAGATTGCGAGTACCTATAAAATAATAGAGTAGTATTGGATGGAGATTTTAACTTCCCATGGATTGACTGGGTCACCCAGAGCGTCAAAGGCCCGTACTGAGTGGAATTTATAAAATGTGTCCAAGAAAGTTTCATAAATCTAGACGTAGAAGTCTCTATGCTACTCAGGCGGGTGCAACACTAGACCTCCCCTCAGAAAACGAGGTCAGGCAAGTGACTGAAGTATCAGTTGGAGAGCACATTGCATCCAGTGACCACAATTGTCTTTGTTTTAACATAGTTATGGAAAAGATCAGAGACGTTGACAGATTTAGGTCTTAAACTGGAACTGGGCCAATATTGGGGCCATTCAGGAGGATCGAGCAGGGGTTGATTGGGCGAAGGTAAAACTTACACAACAACAGGCTGTAGTCCAGATGGTTTACAGAGGAACCTCGATTATCTGAAGAGATGTGCGGGCGCTATTTCGTTCAGATAATTGATTATTCAGTGAAGCGATTCAATGCCGTTCCTCTGGGGCTCGGAGTTTTCAGTTCAGTCTGCTTCCTGTTCAGGTGACTAGGCCGCAGCAAGCCATGAGCGAGCCCCCACACCCTGCCAGACCCCCAAAACACACCCGGCTCGCCTCCAAACCCATCCAACATCGCCCCCACCAGCCCCTCAACATCGCCACCCCCACCTGCCCTAAACTCACTCAACAGTGAACCCTGCCCCCAAAAGCGTCCGACACCACCCTCCACCCACCGCCTGCCCCACTTCTCAAACACGTTCAACATCACTCTCTCCACCTCTGCCCGGTACAGGACAATGTTCGAGAGAATATTTGGGGAAGGGGGGTTTAGGTTTCACCGCTATATGGAACTCCAGGGGAAGTGTGGGGCGAGGGAGAGAGGGTGGGAGGTCAGTCATTTGGAGCTGGTATCTATGCTCGATGTCAATGACTGTTCTCGGCAGCATTTCAGTCAGCCGAGATTGGTTTTAATCAGTGTGAACAAAAAAAACACAATCAGGGTTGAAATAGCTCTTTGATGTAATGTTTCTTTCGGGACCTCGAGATCTCCTTTGTATAATCTGATGTTGGGTTAATTGATATTTGGGTACTTGAGGTCCCTCTGTGTTTGAAAGCGCTAAATTTGGATGCGCTGGTGATCATTCTAAAAGATGAAAGACTTAATCTAAGCTTGTTTAATATTTCATTCCATGACACCGCAATCCTGTTGCTATAAATTTGGTGCCTTAGGATTGTGCTCCACATCCACCTGTTGAAGAAGCAGTGCTTCGAAAGCTAGTGCTTGCAAATAAACCTGCTGGCCTATAACCTGGTGTTGTGTGATTATGAACTTTGCCCACCCCAGGCCAACACCGGCACGTCCAGATCATGACTAAAATCGATTGGGCCAGTCTGTTTGATTGAAAAGGAATGACTGGCAAATGGGAAGCTTTTAAAAGTGTGAACTCAAGAATCCAGTATGTCCCTGTTCGGGTGAAGGGAAAAGCTGAAAATATGTTGCTAGAAAAGCACAGCAGGTGAGGCAGCATCCAAGGAGCAGGAGAATCGACGTTTCGGGCATGAGCCCTTCTTCAGGAATTCCAGCTCTGATCTCCAGCATCTGCAGTCCTCACTTTCTCCTTGAATGGAAAAGCTAGCAGGTTTAGGAATCCCTGGCCAATGAGAGGTGTCGTCTCTCTGTTCAGGAAAAAAGTGAAAGGCACACATTGTCTTTAATGTTTCTGTATCTATGTAACCTCTTACAGTCCTAAAGACACGATCAATCCGGGGAGACCCAAAAGGCCTCTCAGGTCCCTGCAGCGCTCCAAACCTGTAGAACCCATCCCAAATCATGTGACTTTCAGTTCCTCTAAGACTCACTATCTGTGTAACATCCTCCCATCACTAGTACCCCACTACTAATGTAATCTCCTCCAGTCTCTCCATCCACTACTCATCTCCATAACCTTCTCCAGCACTTACACCTCAATCTGTGTAAAGTCACCCTCCCCTACAACCCTTCCCACTTCTTATCTGTGAAACTGTCTCCAACCAAAATGACTGCCCTTCTGGAAAATCTGTCAGACTCCACATCCTCTGTATCTAACTAATCTGCAAAACCTAAACCTTCCTGCATCTATAAACATCATCCATGACTACCCTCCATATCTCTGTTTGGTCCTCCAGTCTATAAACCCACTTTCTCTCTAAACGTCTCCATTCACCTAAAACACTCCTGTCTGTGTAAACCACTCCATCCTACCAACAGCCTTATCTGTGTAAAATGTTCCATCCCTCCCAATCTCTCCATCTCCATGAACTCCTGTAGGCCCTACATCTTTCCACATTTCTGTAACACCCCGTGGCTCTATGGTCCTCATTCCCTGTGAAGCACCTCCAGGTCCCACAACGCTCCCAGTGTGTGTTGTCTGTTGCTGATCAGGCCATTGGTGTTTCTGTTGCATCTGGCCCTCTGAGCAAACCTTCCTAATTATATCAATTCATCCCATCCTCTCCAGCCTCCCGAAACACCTTCCTGCCATTGTAACCCTCCCTATTTAGAACACAGAACAGTACAGCACAGTACAGGCCCTTCGGCCCTTGATGATGTGCCGATATTTTCTCCTACTCTATGATCAAACTAACCTGCAGACCATTCAATGAAGAAAAGAACAAAGAAAATTCCAGCACAGGAATAGGCTGTTCGGCCCTCCACTCCTGTCCCAATCCAAATCCTCTGTATAAACCTGCTACTTATTTTCTAAGGATCTGTACCCCTTTGCTCCCTGCCCATTCATACATCTCTCGAGATACATCTTAAATAACATTATCGTTCCCGCCTCTACCACCTCTGCTGGAAATGCGTTCCAGGTCCCCACCACCCTCTGCATAAAGAACGTTCCAGGTATATCTGCCCTAAACCTTTCCCCTCTCACTTTGAGCTTTTGACCCCCAATAAGTGCATTCCACACTCTGGGGAAAAACGCTTCTTGCTATCCACCCTGTCTATACATCCCATGAATTTGTAGACATCAATCAGGTCCCCAGTCAACCTTTGCCTTTCCAATAAAATTAATCTGAATCAATTCAAAATCTCTTTATAGCTAGCCCCTTCCATACCAGACAACAGCTGGGTGAACTTCCTCTGTACCCTCTCCAAAGCGTCCACATCCTTTTGGTAATGTGGTGATCAGAACTGTATGTAACATTCCAAATGTGGCCGAACCAAAATCCAATACAACTGTAACATGACCTGCCAACTTTTTTACTCTATAGCCTGTCCAATTAAGGAAAACATGCTGTATGCCATTTAACCACTTTATGCTTAACCACTTTACTGACCTGCGTTGCCACCTTCAAGAAAAAAAGGAACTGAATATCCAGATCTCTCTGTACGTGAATTTTCCCCAAGACTTTTCCATTTAGTTTTCTATTGAATTGGATATTCTGAAATGCATCCCCTCGCATTTGCCTGGATTGAACTCCCCATCTGCCATTTCTCTGCCCATCTCTCCAATCGATCGAGACACTGCTGTATTCTCTGACTGTCCCTATCACTATCTGCTACTCCACCAATCTTAGAATCATCTGCAAACTTGCTAATCAGGCAACTGATACCTTCCTCCAAATCATTTATGTATATCACAAACAACAGTGGACCCAGCACGGATCCCCGTGGAACACCACAGGGTCTCCATTTTGAGAAATTCATTTTTCTATAATCCATGTGCATATCCAAAAGCTAATTAAATGTCCCTAATGTTGCTCTCTCTACCACCAACGCTGGCAGTGCATTCCACATACCCACTACTCTTTGTGTAACGTACCTACCTCTGACATCTCCCATAAACCTTCCTCCAAGTACCTTAAAATTATGCTCCATCGTTATAGCCATTTTCACAATGGGAACATTCTCGGGCCATCCACTCTGTGTATGCCTCTCATCATTTCGTACACCTCTCATCATCTCGTACACCTCTATCAAGTCAGCTCTCATCCTTTTTCATTCCAATGAGAAAAACACTGGCTTCTCCAACATTTCTTCATTATACCTGCCCTCCAATTCAGAAATCATCCTGATAAATCTCTGCACCCTCTCCAAAGCTTCCACATCTTTCCAATATGAGGCGAACAGAACATAACATAATATTCCAAGTGTGGACTAACCAGGGCTGTATGAAGCTGCAGCATAACCTCACAGGTCTTAAACTGAATCGTCCTGCTAATGAAAGCTAACACATCACACGCCTTCTTATCAGCCCTATCAACTTGGCTGGCATCTTTGAAGGATCTATGGACGTGGACCGCAAGGTTCTTCTGTTTCTCTACCAAGAATCCTGCCTTTAACCCAGTAGAGGTTTTCTGCAGAATCTTTCAATCTTAAACCCTCCCTAGTTTGGTACCTTCCTCCAGTCCCCACAAAACTCATAGACTGTGAAACGTCTTCCTGCCCCTACAATCCTCCTTAGCTCTGTAACCTCCTTTATTGACGTGAACCCTCAAAACTACTAAAACCAATCTTAGCCACTTCAATATTACTAATAGTTGCAAAATCCTCCAATCCTGATAGTCCTCCCTAACTCTGGAAACACCACCGTCCTCTAGGACCCTACTGCGGAACATTGCAGAGGAAGGAAGAGTTGTAGAGTCCGGGTCATGTTACAGAGGAAGGAAGGGCTGCAGAACCTGGAGGATGGTGCAAATGTAGGAAGGGTCTGGGATCCTGCAGGAGGTTAGAGTAAGCGGGATTCATATAACCTGCAGGATGGGACCGAGACTGCGTTGTGGAACCTGAAGGATATTTTAGCCTGAATGATTCATTTGTTTTTTTTTATTAGACTATTGGGCCGATCTTGATGACCTAATTTTGCTGATGTTTACCAGAATTGGCTGTGCACAGCTTCAGATTCACAGGCTGGGAAATGTGAGTTCAGATGTGAATCTATTTGCCCATTCTGTCCGTTTGCCTGACACTGACCTGGTGCTGCTCTAGTAGAAAGTACTCTCCATGTATCTGGTGGCCTCCAGATTGACAGGACTGACCACAGGACTCACCTCATCAAAGCCTTCATTTAGAATGTTCTTTTTTATTATTATTTTCAAGTGACAGTTTCGTGGGATGCAGGAATTGGGGTGATTCCATTTTAAGAGAATGAAACCTTTATCATGGGAGATTGGGAAGCCTTCAAAAATGAGATAACGGCTTTCCAGAGACAGTACATAGTATTCCTGTTAGAGTGGAAGGAAATGCTGGTGGGTGTAGGGTATTCTGGATGACGAGAGAATGAAGATTTTGGTTAAGAAAAAGAAGGAAAAAATTGTCAGGTATAGACATGAGAAATCAAGTGAATTCTAAGAATATAAAGGCAGAAGGAGTATAGTTAAGAGGGAAATCAGAAGGGTAAAAAGGAGACATGAGATAGCTTTGACAAATCGTGTTAAGGAGAATCCAAAGGGTCTTTATAAATACATAAACGACAAGAGGGTAACTAGGGCGAAAATAGGGCCCCTCAAAGATCAGCAAGGCAGCTTTTGTGTGCAGCCGGAGGAGATGGTGGCGATACTATACAAGTATATTGCATCAGTGTTTACTGCGGCGAAGGAAATGGAGGTTACAGAATGTGGGGAAGTAGATGGTGACGTCTTGAAAAGCGTCCATATCGAAGAGGAGGAGGTGCTGGATGTCTTGAAATGCATAAAAGCGCATAAATCCCCAGGCTCTGATCAGGTGTACCTTGGAATCTGTGGGAAGCTAGGGAAGTGATTGATGGGCCCTTTGCTGAGAAATTTGTATCATTGATTATCACAGGTGAGGTGCTTGAAGACTGGAGGTTGGCTTACGTGGTGCCACCATTTAAGAAAGGTGGTAAGG
>NW_025207540.1:8459-13040 GCF_004010195.1 Chiloscyllium plagiosum | reverse complement strand
AGAAATTGAAACTTGAAGGTTATGGACAGACACACATTATGTCTCAAATAGCTGAATAGGGTGAAAGTTCCATACTTTTTATTGGATGTTTGATTACCGATAGTTTACGTGCCTCTACAGAGCTGCCATGTCGATTGACAGAGAAGTACAGATTCTGAATGAACTCTGAACACTTTAATGCACAGTTACTGTGTGACACTGCGTTGAATGTCACTTTGTACACAATGCTGTCAGCAGCCAAAATACCTTCATTCTGAAACAGTTAGCCATTTTGCACCAGCTTCTGACCTCCATGGACACCGAGGGTAGACTTTCTTGGAGATGGAAGACAAATTGGAGAATGGCTAAAAAAGTTGCCTTCAGTCTGACTGCCAGAAAGCCATGACAAAGTAACTCTTATGTACTATGCATAATTAAGCCATGTGGATCGATTTGGAGAAATCCATCTGTTCAGGCCCTGCTCCATTTGTTTGTGATATGACAGCATCTCTGACATCTTCCTGTTCCCCTGTTAGTGACTTGAGAAGCCGAATGACCTCTTCCTGTTCCTTTTTAATGACTCCGGGTGTGACATGGTCTCTTTCTGATCCCGTGTAAGTGACATCTGGGAGTGAGCAGACTCCACTTCCTGTGTAATTGGCAGGAGGGACTGAATGGGCTATCGTACGTCTTGTCCAATAGTTTTATGGGCTGAATTACTTCCCCATATTTCTGTGAACCCAAAATGAGGTGCGGAATGAGCTCCTGCTTTTACTGAGGAAATGTACAGTGCTGATATATGAATGTTATCCAGACTTTAACAGCATGATATTGAAATTTGTCCGGGTCTTGTTGCACATGGACACAGACTGCTTCAAGAGCTGAAGGGGACAGCTTGTTCTGAACGTTTTGTACACTTTAGTGAATATCCCTACTTCTGCTCAGTTTGGACTCAATGAACTGAATGACCTCCTTCCACACTGTATGGGTTCTATGACGATATATTGGATGATACATTGGGCTGAGGGAGCTACTCTGTGGATCTCCTGCAGTGATCTCCCACAGCTCTACATGCTGGGAGGGTAACTGCTCCTGGTTTACAGATCAATGCACTGGGGTGGTGTACACAGCTGGGAGGGTAACTGTTCTTGGTTTACCGATCAATGCACTGGGGTTGTGTACACAGTCCTACATGCTTTGAGTGTAAGTGGTCCTGGTTTCTCATTGAATGCATTGAGGTGTATATACAGTTCCACATGCTAGGAGGGTAACTGCTCCAGGTTTGCAGATCACTTAACCGCTATGAACTCCACAGCTTTCCATACTAAACAGATACCTTGTCAACGATTATAGAGCAAAACACTGAGTGGGCTGCATTTCACCCCATGCTGGACAGAACATTTCGTCCAGGTTTCTGAATCAATGAACAGGTGTGGTATGTACTACTCCCCGTGTTGGACTGATAGCTAGTGTATTAGTGACAGCTGCACAGTATTCCATCCTGGACAGATTGCTGGGTTGCATGGAGCCTGGTCTGCACAATGCTCCATCCTGGACAGTTAGCTGAATTGCACTGAGCCTGGTCTGCACGGTGCTCCGTGCTGAACAGATATCTCAATTTGACTTATACGTGTCTGGGTTGGTTCTCTGAGGTGATTGCCTATCCGATATAATTCCTGAATGAGCTGTTACTCCTCCACCTCGGTGCATTCAGCTTTCAAACCCCGTATTTCTGCAACATGTTGTCCATTACATAATTATCCAATTAAAACATCATTTCTGTCCTTTTTGCTATGGAGACTCCCCTCACAATACATGACGAAGGTAGCCTTGACCTGAACATATTCTTATTTTAAAGGTAATTGTGGTTCAGAAGTAATTCGCTTGGTCAAAATATTAGACATTAATCAAAACACAATTTATTCAAACACTGCAGACAAAATACATAAAAAACAAGGGGAAAAAAGCAAATTACTGCGGATGCTGGAATCTGAAACCAAAAGAGAAAATGCTGGAAAATCTCTGTAGGTCTGGCAGCATCTGTAAGGAGAGAAAACAGCTGACGTTTCAAGTCTGACTGACCCTTTGTCAAAGCTGCCTTTGACAAATCGGGGGAACTTTAATAATGTAATTTATTGGAAAACTTAACAGATTAATAGGTCATTTAATTACTAACCAGTAACTACTCTAATATGGTAACATCCGAGAAACACACACTTGTCAATAAACAAATTCAGGAAACAGATTGTCTCACATGCAGTTCTTCAAACCAGGAAGAAAGTACTTCAAAAGACAATTCTAAGAGAAATCTCAAAGAGAGAGTGCAGCAGCCGGGTGAGATTTCCTGCCTTCCAACCCTGCTGAGACCCCAGCAATAACTGGCAAAAGGTAAAACGAACAATCCTGGTTCTGGGAGATCTTGTCCATCACTCCACAGGACCAGACCGTGGCTGCAAGGGCCACAAGGAATGGACTGTATCTACACCGTCTATGGCACTGTAGGAGTTTATCAAAATGCCTAACTCCACCTAAGCCGTAACATGCTGGTAAGATAAATGTCAAAGTTAAACATAAATAAATAAAGCCAAAGTATGCAGCAGGCCTCGTGATCAGACACAGATGGCCTCGGGAACCCAGCAATTCCTACCCTGCCAAAACACAGGAGAATTATTGAGTTAGTGAAGAGAAATCATCGTCTCTCTCCCTATCTTCTAACTTTATAATTGGAGATGTACAATTCACCCAATTGTCAGCGATGTCAACATCCCATCCAGACCAGGTAGTATTGTGATAGGTCAGGGTTGTTGTGAAATGGGTTAACCGGAGCTGTTTGTACGGTGACTGTGATTAATGTCAGTCTCCATAGATCCTAACTGTGTCACTGGAGGGTTTCCTCTTCTATTAAAAAGGGGCTTCCTTCAACCTGTTATCCCATAGTGTCAGCGGCAGCATCATCCTCAAGACGATTGGAATCAGCAGCGACAGAGAGATGGAGAGGAAGAGAATCTTAGAATAATTTACTGGAATGTTTCAACAATGGATCAGAATTTGAGAACATTAGACTGGAATGTTCCAACAATAGATCAGATTGTGAATGCATTAGACTGGAATGTTCCAACAATGGATCAGAGACTGAATGCATTAGACTGGAATGTTCCAACAATGGATCAGAATTTGAGAACATTAGACTGGAATGTTCCAACAATAGATCAGAGACTGAATGCATTAGACTGGAATGTTCCAACAAGGGACAGGAGTTTATCCGATGGTTTT
The DNA here is from genome assembly GCF_004010195.1 of Chiloscyllium plagiosum. Taxonomy (NCBI): domain Eukaryota; kingdom Metazoa; phylum Chordata; class Chondrichthyes; order Orectolobiformes; family Hemiscylliidae; genus Chiloscyllium; species Chiloscyllium plagiosum. The sequence continues at coordinate 9,788 of NW_025207540.1, read as the reverse complement.
TACTATCTTCCATGGGATTGGGCATGGTTAGACCTGCGGATAGAAGCCGTTGAGATAATTATTCAAGCTGGTTACTATTCCATCCTCGCTATTATTGGTGTTCCTGATAAGGCTATCTCTGTCGATTCTATAAACGATGTTTAAGGTTAATGCTTATCCGTTTTTATATTTAACAAATGCATTATTTGTTATGTTCAGTTTCAGTCACACACTCCACTTCATTTCCATCAATTTCAGACTCCTCACTCATAAACCACGAAGAAGGAACAACATTGTTCTGACCATTGAATCTTGCATTTACGCTCAACTGTTTCTCTATATTCTCTCTGCCATCAAACCTGCCTACAACCAGCTCTGTAATATCCCCAGTCTCCGCCTCTACCTCAGTGCAGTTGTTGATTTAGCTGTCATCTGCCCCTTTGGTAACTTCAGATTTTACCGTTCCAGTTCTCTTCTGACGTCTCTTCCAATTGCGAATATTTTGAACACACACTTGCTCTTGCTTCTCCAGCTATTTCATAAGAGGGACATCATATCCGAGTAAAAATGTCACAGACGGGACCTTACGGCATTGTTTCAAATTTTAACACAACCGATGACAGAACTTAAATTCGAATGACAAAAATTGGAATGAAACATCATTTTACTAATGGAAACCATAAACCATCAGGAGTTCTTTCATTATTTCACTGATAGCCTTTGGTAAAGAAACTAAGTGTGGCTTCAGATCCACGACCACATGATTGGCTCCATATTGTCTTGACAAATGACCTCAGAGTCAAGGGCATTTAGTGATGGACAACGAATTCTGCCCTTGCCAGTGATGCTGACATCCCGGTAAACAGCAACATTAAAGGTGAAATAAACCCAGGAACTGTGGATGATAGAGATCTGAAATAATCTCAGTAAGTTTGGCAGCCTCCGTCAGAAGGAAAAGAGATAAAGTTTGAAGTCTAGTGACCCTACATCAACACTGAAAACAGCCGAGAAATAATATTATTTATATCAGGGATAGCTGCATGAGTGAGGGGGAGATTAGTTGAATGGATAGAGAAATGTCCAGCAAGAGAGAGAAAAGAAATAGAGAGAGAAAGACAGGGAAATAAATGAAAAGCAAACAAAGGAACTGCTGAGGATGAAGCAGAATGAAAATAAAAACGGACCTTCTTCTAACATAACCCCTTTCCCCATATTCCTGAACATCACTTCAATCTAGATATTATCGTTTAAAGTGAGTTATATTCCCTCTATCACTCTTCTCTGAGTGTGGTGATCAACTCCAGAGGCAATACTGGTGCTGCCCTTATAGTTGCTGAGGTACAGAGAAAC
>NW_025207540.1:5372-7384 GCF_004010195.1 Chiloscyllium plagiosum | reverse complement strand
AGAATTCAAGGCAGTATTACAGAAGTGGCTGAACCTAGTGAGTAGGCGAAAGTGAGTACTGCAGGTGCTGGAGATTAGAGTCGAGAGTGTTGTCTGGAAAAGCACAGTGGGTTAGGTAGCATCCGATGAGAAGGAAAGGCAATGTTTCGGGCAAACGCCCGATTCCTGCTGAAGGTTTTTTGCTCAAAACATTGATTTTCCTGCTCATCGGATGCTGTCTGATCTAGCCTGCTTTTACAGTACCACACTCTGATCCCAGTGTATATCCCAGGTGGCCTTCTTCTTCAAAAAACGCAATTTCCCCTCCCACATGGTCGACGATGCCCTGCAGCGTATCTTATCCACTTCCCACCACCTCGCCTTCGAATCCCACCACTCCTAATGCAACAGGAAAATAACATCCCTGTTCCTCACCTTCCACCCCACCAAACCTCCAGATGCAATAAATGTTTCTCCCTCATTTGCGCTCCCTACAAACAGACCCCACCACCAGAGATGCATTTCCCTCCCCACCCCTATCTGCATTCAGTAAAGACCGTTCCCTCCATGACTACCTCATCAGGTCAACATCCCCCACCAAAGCATTCTCCCTTCTCAGCTCCTTCCCCTGCCACCACAGGAATTGTAAAACCTGCGTCCTCACCTCACACCCTCACCTCCGCCCGAGGCCCCAAAGGATCCTTCCATATCCATCAGAGTTTTAATTGCACTTCCAGGCTCACCACCTACTGTATCCGTTGCTCCTGATGTTGTATCCTCCCCATTGGGGAGCCAGGGCGCTGACATGCGGCACACTTCAGAGAACATCTCCAGGACATCGGCACCAACCAACCCCACTGCCCCATGGCCAAATATTTCAGCACACACCCCCACTCCGCCAAGTTCCTGGGTATCCTCCACTTCCACCCCCTAACCACCTGATGCCTGGAGGGAGAAAGCGTCAACTTCCACCTTGGGAACCTTGCATCCACACGGGATGAATGTGGATTTCACTAGTTTCCTCATTGTCCTTTCCCACACGTTAGCCTTCCAACTCAGTATAGCCTCCATGACCTGTCCTACCTGCCCATCTTCCTTCCCGCCTTTCTGCTCCACCATCCTCTCCGACATATCACCTCCACCCCCAACTTCATCTACCTATCACATTCTCAGCTATCTTCCCCCATTCCTATCCCCTTCCCATTTATCTCTCAGCCCCTTTGGGCTACAAGCCTCATTCCAGATGAAGGGCTCACACATGAAATGTGGATTCATTTGCTTTTCGGATGCTGCCTGAAGGACTGTGCTTTTCCAGCACCACATTCTCGACTCTGACCTCCAGCATCTGTAATCCTCATTTTCTCCCTTGAGTTAGTGTATCCAGAAATTTCTCCAGCAGACATTGTATGCAGCTGATCTGTTATTTTATCTCTGTCTCCTTTTATAAACAGACTGGGGCATATACAGCCTTGAACAGCTCTGGACATTCTCCCAGATACAAGGAAATGGTAAAAAGAAAGATTGAAAGATTTATAGTCGGTCCAGCAGTAACCCTCATCCATTCCATCCAGACTGAGTAAATATTCCCTTTTATTATGATATGAAATGTGAGGTAAGGAAGGGGTTAACTGAATCCTTTCATTCAGTCACTATGGTTAATGTCAGTCTCCATGATTGTAATTATTCCAGTGGTGGCTTTTCATCTTTTACTGATAAATGGGCTCCGCCAATGTGTTATTCCACAATATGAACGGGAGCATCACCGACAGCGCTAACACGGCTCATGGCTCCAGAGAGCGGGGCAAGAGAGATCAGGATCTGAGAACTTTGGACTGGAATTTTCCAGCAATGGATCAGAATCTGAGAACATTAGACTGGAATGTTCCAACAATGGACAGGGGTTTATCAAATTCTGTTTGGTATCTTTCTACATATTACGAATGGTTGTCGTTATCATGGCGGATCCATTATGCTCTTCGCATTATTCAATATATTTATTATTCTCTCCTGTCTATCGTTGGTGTCCCTGGTAA
>NW_025207540.1:0-5094 GCF_004010195.1 Chiloscyllium plagiosum | reverse complement strand
CCTGACACCATGCCCTGACCATTATTAACTTTAACTACTCACTGCGCCAGAATGTACTTCACTGGCTTAACCCATCTGCTGTTTGAACCTTGCGCTTTGAAATACAGACTTAAAGGTGACAACAAACTCCCGTTGACACTCTCGTGTTGAAACCTGCAGAAACAAATTTGATTCGAACTCAGACCAAAATCCCATCCGACTGACATTCTTGTGCACGCTGATCTGTATCGCTATTGTGTCTGGAAATGCCTTTATTTTAATATTCTTAAGCATTTTAACTCATCTGTCCATGAAACTTCCCTCAATCTCTCTGTGCCAATTATCCAAATCCCGGCCAGTTGTTCATATTTAACCTGGTTTCCTTCAAGTGCATTTTCTCTTAGGCAGTGATTTTCACATTCAACCTCCCCAAATGCACGCTTACACACACAGACACACACACACACACACACACATACACACACACACCTTATACTGGTCCAATGGAGATAGAAACCTTCCCCTGATGTGAGTATCTGATATGTGTATCGTTCCCATATCATAGTAAAGGTTAGCAATACTCCTTATGCTGGGCAGGTAATCCAGTTTACTGAGTAATGCAATAGCATAGTCTGCACAACTCTCCATGTTAGTCTGTCATCTTGTCCCAGCTTATGCTGCTTGAATTGTTCTGTGAAGTCGATTCAGAATTCGATGAAACAAAGTATTTCAGCTGAACTGAAAATACTTTTATTTCATGTTGCATTCTTGTAAGTTTGCTTTCTAAGGGTTCAGTCCTACAGTTAGTCCCATTACCCAGTCTTTTTATGTATATTTCCACATTTTCTCAGTTAATTAACTGCCTGTTTCTGTCGTTAATATGAATCTCTCTGTCCCTCTGTATCTTTCCCTGGCCTTGGTTTTTGGCTCCCGAGTGTATCGAGCGCTGGCATGGTGATGCTCAGAAACAGCGAAATGGTGTGTGTCAGGCTGCTGTCCACTTCCCCGTGTGTACCATATGGTGCTCCATGGACGGGGGAGTGTGGTGTGTGTTGGGCTGTTGTTCACTTCCCGGGGGGATCCATGTGGTGTTCCATGTTCGGGAGTGGATTGGTGTGTTGGGCTATTGTTCCCTTCATGGTGTGTCCTATGTGGTGCTCCATGTTTGATGTGGGGCGGTAGGGGGCGTGGCGTGTGTCGGGCTGTTGTTCACTTCCTGTTGTGTGTCATGTGGTGCTCCATGTTGGATAGGGGTTTCAGCAGCTTTGACTCACATCTTTTAAACTTGATCTGTGCCTGGCCACTGAACGTCTGACTTCTGTGTTTGTCCCTTTGATCTGATCGTGTGGTCAGTAACACGAGGAATCCCCTTGAGTATTATTGTAAAGGAATAGGTACCTAACATCTCTGACAGTGCTGTCACTTTAAAAAAAGTTATTTGCTCATTTTCTTTCAAGAGAGATCTTAAAGGCCGAACTGCTTACTGCAAACGGCTGAAGTAAATAACTTAGGAGGCTTTTAGTTTTTTTATAAATAGTGATAACAATGGCCAGGTCACACAGACCAGGCTTTCAAGTTTTTCTGAGCTTTAACAATCACCAGGTGCTTGGGGTGGGAGAAGGTTTGAATGCTTCAGTAAATGATCCCTAGCAGCTTTTCTCTCTGAGATCTGTCCTGATGCTGTTTACTCCTGGATTGGAGAACTGCATGCATAACTGACTGGCCTTGGGTGTGTCTTTTTGCCAAGGGACGAGATTATGGGATGATAGTACATTGGAACAGTTCATTAGTGCAAGGTACTATGTCTATTATTCTGTTAAGATTTCCAGTAGTTCAGTTATTCTACTTATCTCTTCTTTTTGCTGTATTTTTATCAGAGTGTTTAAATAAATTGTATATTGCTTTAAGTTGTGTGGTTTGAACGGCTGCATTGCATCTGGAATACCCATTTCGCATCTACCTTTACTATAAGACAAAGTTGGCGTCCAGGCTGCTATCTTAAGGCAGTCTGGTCTGGTCCACAGCAAAGTGGGGACTCTTGTCTGTTTCGAAATCGATAATTTCAAATTGGGTTTAGGTTCAGAATCCCCACAGTGTGGAATCAGGCCATTTGTCCCAACACCAATCCAGCGAAGAGTAATCCACCAAGACCCATTCCCCTACCCTATTGTTCCATACTTACCCCTGACTAATGCACCTAACCTACACATCCCTGAACAGTATCGACAATTTAACATCGCCAATTCACCTAACCTGCGCAGCTTTAGGCTTTGGGAGGAAAACTGAGCAAAAGAGGAAACCCACGTGGGGAGGGGAGAATGTGCACAGGGAGATTGTTGGGCTCAAAGGCGGCGTTTGGTAGTTAGAAGTGTCTTTTGGTTTGGTTGAACAGTGTTTTGTATAGTAATGGTTCTTTCTGTCTCTAACAGTTCTCTGGGTGTGGAAAAAGTGAATTTAGAGATGTTACAAAAGGTGAGCAAGGCAAAATTTTTAGAATTGGATTGTTGGGCTCAAAGGCGGCGTTTGGTAGTTAGAAGTGTCTTTTGGTTTGGTTGAACAGTGTTTTGTATAGTAATGGTTCTTTCTGTCTCTAAGAGTTCTCTGGGTGTGGAAAAAGTGAATTTAGAGATGTTACAAAAGGTGAGCAAGGCAACATTTTTAGAATTGTCAGACAAGCTGTAGTTGTGTTTGTCTGTGAGAAAAGGAGATGATTACAGCTATAGCTTGGCATTTGAATTTTGGTGGAACACCATCAGAATCTTTGGAAGTGGCTGGAATTCAATTGCAGATGAGGCAGCTTGAACACAAAAAGGAATTAAAACAATGTGAACTTTGATTTTAAGTAGAATTAAATGAAAAGGAGAGGAATAAGAAATACATAAAAGGAAAGAAGAAAAGCAGGAAGAGAGAGAGTTTCATTTTCAAAAGTTAGAAATTAAGAAAGTCGACTTAGCAGGATGGAGATGAAGTTAGATGGTATGCTGAATGAGGACGATCGTGAGGCTGAGCAACTCTATAGCAGCCAAAGGTCTGATGGGGATCTATCTAAATACATCCAGGCATTGTCTACATTTGATGGGAAGGATGCAGAAGCCTTTTTAATTTCATTTGAGGAAGTGGCTAAACGGATGCAGTAGACAATGACCAAGTGGATCTAGTTGATCCAAACAAAGTTGGTAGGTATAAGGAGTGAAGTATTTGTATCCCTATCGGAAGTGATATCTGGCCAGTATGAGGAGGTGAAGAAAGCCATCTGACATGTATATGAGCTTGTGCCTGAAGACGACAGACAGTGCTTCAGAAATCTAAAAATGCATGCCTAGTTAAATGTACATTGAGTTTGAAAGAATCAAACAAAATAATTTTGAAAGCTGGGTAAGGGTATTAAAAACAAAGCAACCTATGACACTCTTAGAGAGATTCTTACTTTGGTGGATTTCAAACATTCACTTCCTGCAGTCATGAGAACTCGTGTGGAAGAGCAGAGTTAAAATGGCATGATTAGAAGCTGAATGGCTAATGATTAGCAGTTGGTCCATAAAGCAAAGTTTGGCTTCTATGAGGGATGGAGAAAAATGCGCGAGATCTTAAAATTTGTACATGTGAGAGTAAAGTTTACTGCCCTAGGCCAGGAGTAGTAGGTAAAGAGGTTTCAGCATTGAGAGGTACAGAACCATGTAAATCTTATAAGCTGAGACATGAGGAGACATGTCATTGAGAAGGACTATTGGAAAGTTGAGGTTTGCCCCATTATGTAATGTGTGGTTGGAGTGTCCGGTGAAACCATTACCAGAAATATTTCACAATTGGGCCGTGAGCTTGGTGTTGACGTTACAACATTTCAGCATTTAACTTGTAAATAACGTGCCCGAGACAAATATATATACGATCATAACTTCCAAATGTTTTTGGAAAAATTTAGGAAGAAAACTTCTGGGCTATTCAGAAAGAGGTTATTATTGTTGCCATTCAATTTGGAATTTATACAGGTGACAGGACGAGAAACTATACTTTCTGTCAAGTTGTCGAGACTTGGATGAAGAAAGACAGAGGCGTTCTGTGGCCGAAATAAACTGACTGAATAGAATGGAGCTGTGAATGTTTGCATTCTTAGTGTCAAAACAATATATACGTAGTGTAGTTTACTGAAACCGTAAGAATAAGGAGTTTAAAATGAAGTCATCTTTCCATATTGATTGTTCTTTTCTTTTCAAAGGTGAAGTTTTGACGATACTATCACTTTAAAAAGGTTATTTTCTCCTGGATTGTTTGGAAGAGAGGTCTTAAAGGCAGAGGTGCCGAACTGCCCACTGATAAACGGCTGAAGTAAATAACTGAGGAGGCCTGTAGTTTTTATTAAAACGGTGGGAACAATGGAAGGGCGGCGGCCTGCTCTCACAGACCAGGTTTTCTCACTTTGTTTTTAGCTGCAGTATGCAGAAGCTGTTCGGGGTCCCAGAATTTTGGAAGCTTCCATATATGATCCATAGCTCCTAATCTCTCCGAGATCTCTTCTAATATTGTATCTTTGTGGATTGGGAAACTGCATATTTGAGTTTATCTTTGTGCCAAGCGGTATATACCAAGAAGGTACGGCATCTATTGTTTGTGTTAGTGTTCCAACATATAAATTTCCCGAATTGTTCTTTGATTGTATTTTAACTAAAGCGTTTGAATAGATTATGTTTTGCTTCACACTTCATGTCTACAATTAAAATCAGGAAAAGTTTGGGCAACCTTCTTAAAATATTTTACAGGGGTCTCATCTGATGCATAACTCTCGGAGCTCAGGGGCTTCTGACTCTCTCCTGGTATTGAAAATTTAGTGGAGGCGCTGGGGATGCTTTGCTGGAGGTTGTGCTGTGAGCTGCCTCAGACATTCAGGGAGACCTGAGAATTTGGTGACCCAACTCTGGATGGAGCTTGGGAATTATAGTTACAGTATCTGGGTGTGTAACTTGAACACCAAATGGAGCAGAGACTGCAGAGACGGGAAGCTCTGAAACCATGGAGTGAGTGTGTGTGGGGAAAGGGATCTGCTCTATCCACCCCGGGTTTTCCAGACCAGTTTCCCAAGCTGAAATTAACCCAGGAGCAGAGTGTGAGGAGATCCTG
>NW_025207539.1:9994-13036 GCF_004010195.1 Chiloscyllium plagiosum | reverse complement strand
GTCAACTCATTAACTACCCACCCAACTCCATGGCGTCCCTCTCATCCAATACCAGCCCGAATCTCCCACCCATCATGGCTGGAGGGACTCACCATCGCCTGGTTGCCCCTGGATATTCCGTGATCCCTGGCTCTGGGTCTATCATTAAAAAGGCCAATGGGCACACGGTTGAGCTTTCGCAGATTGGAGCTGCCCTGCACAGTTTACCCCGAACATGGCAGATAAGGGGCAATTACACCACGGTTTGTCGACAGGGGCACGGAGAGCCTGGTGGATGGGCTAGTACAGAGGGGGACCATTCTCTTCCCAGAGGGAGCCACACCACCAGACCCACCGAGCCTGGTCTGAGCTCACCACCAAGCTCAGTGCAGTATCTGCGGTCTGAAGAAATGTCCAGCAATACAGGACAAGCATCAATAACCTTCCCCACCATGTCAGGATAAGGATCGCCGTATTCTCTCTGCATCTTCATACTCACTTTATCTCTGTTATAGCACCGACCCCCGAACAAGGCTCATGGTCCAGTATTCTCACTGCTGCATGCAGCACCTTCCCTCTCTCTCTCTCTCTCTCTTTCCCCTCTACTGTATCTAATACACTAATAGCGACCCATGGATACAACGCTGTTGACTGACTCCCTCTGGACACGTCACCATCTTCCGCCCCCACCTACACCAGCACTGACAGCAGGGTCACCCACTCCCACCATCACTCCATTTCTCACCATCTCCTATTCCAACAGAAACAGCTTGGAATAGAACAGAAAATGACAAGCCGGGCGATGGGGTGTCCGATATCCATCTCGCCCCACTACCCCCTTTACCTGTGTCTCTGTATATGACTCTGTGAGTATATGTATGTGGGTGCAGGTCTGACAGTCTCTGTAGTGCTTAAAATGACACAATCCCTCCCTCAGCTGGCCTCCCCACCATATTGCAGTGCCAGTGGCAGAAGGTGATAACCTTCGAGGATTCAATCTGGGAGGGACAGAGGGCAACAGCTCACAGCACCATCCAAACTGACAGCACCATCAACACACACAGACATACACAATGTTGGTAGATGGAGGGTTGCAAATATACTTGGGCCTGTCAGTATGGAAATGCGCACCTCTGAATGAACCATTTTGTCAGGAGATAAGATGAATTTATTTCTCATTCTGTGACTTTCAATGCTTAAACATTACGTGAGAAAGTATTGGAAAATCCTGAAAAATGCCCAGTAGTGGTAGTAATATCGCAGGAACAACATCGTAGATTATCAGACAAAACTACTCTGTGCTTCCAAAGATATTGTTTGAAAAATCAAACGGCCATGCAGTTTGAAAGATTCACAGTCAAGGATTTGTTATCTTCTCGGAGAGTTGAGAACTCTGCCACTGATGCAGTGGTGTGGGGAGGCCAGCAGAGGGAATTATTGTATGAATCTAATCATGAAACTCAGTGGTTCGCACTGTTGCCTCACAGCGCCAGGCACCCGGGCTCGATTCCACCCTCGGGCGACTGTCTGTGTGGAGTTTGTACCTTCTCCCCGTGTCTGCGTGAGTTTCCACCCACAGTTCAACGATGTGGATATTAGGTGAATTGGCCATGCTAAATTGTCCATAGTGCTCAGGGATGTGTCGGTTAGGGGCGTTATTCAGGCGTACACGTAGGATAGTTGGGAAATGGGTCTGGGTGGGTTACTCTTCGAAGGGTCAGTGTGGATGCGCTGGGTCGAAGGGCCTGTCTCCACATTGTAGCGATTCTGTGAACTCTATGAACAAAAGGGACAGACAGAGAGAGGAGGAGGAGGGAGACTTTGATTCCAATTTCAATCTATTTATTTCAAAAACAACATTGCACAGGATGCAAACAAGACGTACACTGAGATACTGACACTAACACACATAACACATGCCCACAGAAATACGCACGTAGATATGGACGATTACACACAAATACACAAACATAACCCCATATCCAGGCACATACGGTCTTTAATACAGAGATATATACGTTTTTACTAATTAGTTATCATTGGTCAGTCGGAGAAGGCAGGAGAATGGGATTCAGAAATATTTTAGCCGCTGTCAAATGTCATGGCAGAAAAGATGGGCTGAATGGCCTAATTCTGCTACAGGGTTCATTGTCCATATGATCTTTCCTGGAATTGTCTTTGCACGAGTTCAGTGGAGGCCGAATTTAGTAAGTATTTGATTTAAGAAACTTAATGAGAATGTGCACAGTGCTGAGGGGCTGAATGGTCGATATATGTTCCTAACTGTCGACTGCTTATATCTCAAAAGAGTGGTGCTTGGTTTGAGGGGAAACAGTTTGAGAATAGGGGCATTCTCATTTCTGCCGGAGACAGGGATGTTCGTTGCCATTTTAGGGCTGTGTGATCCGTGATGTTTTCATGCCGAAGTAGCAGTGAAGACTGGGTTACTAAAAACACTCAAGGTTAAGTTCCATAGCTCTTTGATGAACAAGAGAATTCATGTTTATTGGGAACAGACAGTGAAGGGATGTTTAGTTATAATCACATCAGCAATGCACATTCTGAATGGTGCAGCAGGTGTGAGGGGCTGAATCGCCAGCTGCTGGACCTGACCCATGTGTTGTTCACTCAAGCATTCAGTAATGTTACGGAGGTAAAGAAAGAACCCATTCAGCCAGTCAGCATCGTTATATTGAGACAGGAGGAGTCCATTCTGCCCTCTAAGGATTTACGCAGGAATAGATTGAAGTCATTCAATGGCTAAGTGCATCACACAGTGTAGGATGAGGCCATCCAACCTTTCTAGTCTGCTGCCCAGCAACAGAGGAAACCCGGTGAACTATTGGGGATTAAACCATTGGGATAAATGTTTATTTTCAGGTTGTAAAGTTGTAACTTGGTGGAGTGCCTCAGGGATCAATGTGAGATTATCACCTACTTACAATCTATACCAATGATTTGAATGATTTGACTGATTGGAGTGGAGATCAGTTAGCTCATTCACCAAGATAGTCAGTTAACTGGACATGGAGACTCTGCAATGGGATACAGACAGGGGAAGTT
>NW_025207539.1:2996-8201 GCF_004010195.1 Chiloscyllium plagiosum | reverse complement strand
GTGTCGGTAACATTCATGGAACTGTGCTGCTGGACACTGCGCATGACCATAGTAAAGGGAGGTGCACATTCAGACCTCAAGCTCACTTCACAGGAATATGAGGAGGTCATTCCGCCCATCAGTGCTTTGGGATAAGAATAGGGATCGCCCATTCATTCTCTCCTGACTATTACACAGGAAAAGAAGGAGCCCAGTCAAACACATGAGCTAATAAACAGCAACCACGGTTTGCCCAGTCAGGTCCTTGAGCGTCTCCCATGACATCAGCAGGCGGCCGTTCAGCCGCTCAAGCCTGTTGTACAGATATAGGAAGATGGTTTCTCTGACCAAACTTGACAAACCAATGAAACAGAGACTGCACGGATAGACTCTGCTTCATGTCGTTCCTCCTGGCTCCATTGCTAATGGTACACAATGTATACATTAATATGGTTTGCTGACGGTGAGGAGGGAGGACATCTCCGAGAAGGCAGACCGGTATTCACTAAGGAGGTCAAAAGTTGTTGGGAAGGGCTAACATTTTCAGGAGTTAGGCATTGCAGTTGCTGACAGATTTGTGAACAATCTGACTTTCAGTGCAGGGTCACACACCAACTGCACATTGAGGCAATGAGAGTTCATTCAGAGCCTGAAGCTCTCTCCCAACCAACAGAGGAACTTAACAGAGGTACATAAACTACCAAGAAGGAAGTATCATGGGCAAAATGTAATTCCTTAAGCCATCAATGTCTTTCCCTGGACGTAATGTGTGTTCGCCCAGAATCTTCAAGTTTCAACGCAGTCAACTCTTATTCTCTCACCGTGCGACAAAGTAAACATCAATTTCCTTCATACTCTCTTCATGTTACCATCATCCCAGAGATTATTCTGATAAAACAGCTTTGCACAACCTCTGTGACAAGGAGACCATTGATTTATAAAGGTCAGAAAATCTGTCCACAATAACCCAAATACTGCCTCAACAACACTCCACAACTACTACACATGACTCATTTTGTAATGAAGGCTGCATTTCATTTCCTGTCCTGATTAATGGATGCTCTGCATGAATTCTGTTCGTGACCTGTAGCCAAGGACATTTTGGTCCTTTTTGATAAAAGCACTTCCCAACCTCGCACCTTCTAATAAATACAACATGAAAAGGAAAGTATATGTTAACAAAAAGAGCAAAGAAAATTTATAGCCCAGGAACAGGCCCTTCAGCCCTCCAAGCCTGAGTCAATCCGAATGTACTGTCTAACTCTGTCGGTCAATTCCTAAGCATTTGTATCCCTTTCCTCCCCACCTACTCATGCATCTGTCCAGACACATCTTAAATGAATCTACTGGGCCTGCCTCTACCACCTCTGCTGGCAACACGTTCCAAACGCCCACCACCTTCTGTGTGAAGTACTTGCCGCGCGTATCCCCCTTAAACTTTCCACCTCACACCTTGTAAGCGTGACCTCTCGTTACTGAATCCTTCAACCTGGGAAAAAGTTTGTCTCTATCCACCCTGTCTATACCCTTCATGATATTGTAAACCTCAATCAGAACCTCCCTCAATTTCCTTTTTTCTAATGAAAATAAACCTAACCAATTAAAACTTTCTTCATAGCGAGCACCTTCCATACAAGGAAACATCCTCGTAAACCTTATCTGCACCCTCTAAAAAGCGTCCCTATCCTTTTGATAATGTGGCGACCAGAACTGTACACAGGACTCCAAATGGGGCGGAACCAAGTCTTGTACAATGTTAACATGACTTGCCAGCTCTTATACTCAATACCCCGTCCAATGAAGGCAAGCAAACCATATGCCTTCTTGACTACTCTATGCACCTGTGCAGCAACATTCAATGTACAATGGACCTGCACTCCCAGATCTCTCTGCCCAGCAACTTTTCTCAAGGCTCTTCCGTTGATTGTGAAATTCGCTCTAGAATTAGACATGCATCACCTCATGTTTGTCTGGATTGAAAACCATCTGCCACTTTTCTGCCCAACTCTCCAGTCTATCTATATCCTCCTGCATTCTCTGACAGTCCCTTATACTTGCTGCTACTCCACCAAACTTTGTGTCATCTGCAAACTTGCTGATCATAACAAAAGTGCCATCTTCCAGACCATTTATATATATTATAAACAACAGTGGCCCAATCACTGACCCCTGTGGATCACCACTCGTCACCTTTCTCCATTTTGAGAAACTCCTTCAGCTATTACTCTCTGTCTCCTGTTTCTCAACCAGTTCTTTATCCACCTCGCTAGAACTCCCTGCCCACCATATGACTTCAATTTCTCCATTATTCTACCATGGGGTACCTTATCAACGCCTTCCTAAAGTCCATGTATATGACATCAACAGCCCTTCCTTCATCTATCAACCTGAACACTTCCTTGAAGAACTCAATTAAGTTGGTAAGGCACGATCTCCCCTGTACAAAACCATTTTGCCTATCACTGATAAACCCATTCTTTTCTAAATATAGGTAGATCCTATCCCTCAGTACCTTCTCCAGAAACTTTCCCACCACTGACGTCAGGCTCACTAGTCTTTGGTTTCCCAGAATATCCCTACTACCCTTCTTGTACAGGGGAACAACATAAGCTCTCCTCCAGTCTTCCGGGACCTCACCTGTATTTAAGGATTCCACAAAGATATCTGTCAGGACCCCAGTTATTTCCTCTCTCGCTTCACTAAGCACCCTGGGATAGATCCCATCCAGTCCTGGGGATTTGTCCAACTTAATAACCTCTAGCCTACCAAACGCGTCTTTGCTACTTATGTCAACGTGATCCAGACAAATCAAACTTCCATCTCTAATCTTAACGTTCATCATGTTCCTCTCCTCAGTGAGCACTGATGCAAAGTAATCATTCAGAATCTCACCCATTCGCTCAGGTTCGACACACAGCCTTCCTTCATTATCCTTTAGTGGATCAATCCTTTCTCTAGTTACCCTCTTGCTTCTTTTATATGAATAAAATGTCTTGGGATTCTAATTAATTCTGGTCGCTAAAGCTATTTCATAACCCGTTTATGCCCGCTTGATTCCTCGTTTAAGACTTGTCCTACTCTTCCGATATTCTTCCAGGGCCTGTTCTGTTCTTAGCTGCCTAGACCTTATGTATGCTTCCCTTTTCCTCTTGGCTAGTCGTACAATTTCCCCTGTCATCCACGGGTCTCGAATGTTGGACTTCTTATCCTTTGCCTTTAACGTTTATCCAGCACTATTTTTAACCTAGCTTTGAAAGCCTCCCACATCTCAAATGTGGACCTCCCTTCATATAGCTGTGTCCATTCCACATTTCTGAGCTCCTGCCTAATTTTGATATAATTGGTCTTGGCTCAGTTTAGTACTCTTCCCTTAGGACCATTCTCTTCTTTAACCATGAGTATTCTAAAACTTATAGAATTGTGGTCGCTGTTCCCAAAGTAATCCCCAGCAAATTCTACCACATGTCCTGTATTGTTCCCCAGTACCAAGTCCAATATGGCCCCTTCCCTCGTCGGACTATTGACATACTGCAGTAGTAAACTCTCCTGGACACTTCTTACAAATTCTACCCCGTCCAGACCTCTGACGCTCAGTATATCCCAGTCAATTTTGGGAAAATTAAAATCTCCCATCACCATTGCACTATTGTCTCTACATCTTACCATAATCTGTTTACCAATTTGTTTTTCTACCAGATGCATACTATTGGGAGGCTTGTAATACAGCCCCAACTGTGTAACTGCACCCTTCTAATTTCTCAGCTCCACCCATAATGCCTCACTACCCAAGACCTCCATAGTGTGCTCCTTTAGCACAGCCGTGATTTCGTCCTTGGCCAGCAATGCAACTCCACCCCTCCCTTTTAATTCCCTCCCTGTCCTGTCTAAAGCGTCTATATCCTGGAACGTTTAATTGCCAATCATCATGCCCGTCGTTCAACCAAGTCTCTGTGATGGCAATAATGGCAGCAATCCAAGCCCTAAGTTCACCTGCCTTACTATACTCCTTGCATTAAAGTAGATGCATTTCAGGCCACCAGTTTTGTTTTTGCGCTCATCTACTCTCTGCCTACTCTTCCCTTTATGAATGCTATCTACATAATTCTTACAGTCTCCAATCTCCACATCTCTGCCTACTTATTTTCTCTTCTGGTTCCCAGCCCCCTGCCACATTAGTTTAAAACCACCCCAACAAGCATTAGTAAAAACTCCTCCAAGGACATTGGTTCCGGTCTGGTTCAGATGTAGACCTTCCCTTTTGTCATAGTCCCACCTTCCCCAGAACCGGTCCCAATGTCCAACAAATCTGAACCCCTCCCTCCTACACCATCTCTCAAGCCACGTGTTCATCCTGCCTATTTTTCATTTCTACGCTGGCCAGCACGTGGCACTGGTAGTAATCCCAAGATCACTACCTTTGAGGTCCTCCTCTTTAACTTCTGTCCTAGTTCCCTGACTTCTTCTTTGAGAACCTCATCTCATTTCCTACTTATATCGTTGGTGCCTACATGTACCAAGACAACTGGCTATTCACCGTCCCCTATTAGAACGCTCTGATCAGTGACATCCCTGACCTGAGCATCTGGGAGGCAATATACGATCTAAAAGTCCCATTTTCGGACACAGATCCGCCTATCTACTCTCCTCACAAGAGAATTCCCTGTGACAATGGTCCTACGAGTCGATTTCCTGCCCTTCGGAACAGCAGTGCCTGCCACGACGCCATGATCCTGGCAACTGCTGCCCTCCCCTGGTGAGCCAACAGTATCCAAAATAGTATACCTGTTTTGGAGGGAGGTGACCGCAGGGGACACCTGCACTGCCTTCCTACTCTTCTTCTGCCTTTTGGTCACACATTCACTGTCACCCTCATCAACTCTAACTGCGGTGTAACAAGTTCACTAAACATGCTATCCACGACCGCTTCAGCATCACGGATGCTCCACAGTGAGTCCATCCGCAGCTCCAGAGTCGTCATACGGTCAAACAAGAGCTGCAGCTGGACACACTTCTTGCAAGTGTAAAAGTCAGGAAAGTCAGCCACATTCCTAAACTTCCACATCAAGCAAGAGGCAAATGCCACGGGTCTGAGTCAACCATTGTAGTTTGGCTAAAAGGTTATAATAGTACAGTGGAAGTTTATAGCATCCATTTGCCTTACAGACATCTTACATTTCAAGATTTTCCCTTATCCATGGTGTGTGTGTGTGTGTGTGAGAGAGAGAG
>NW_025207539.1:0-2945 GCF_004010195.1 Chiloscyllium plagiosum | reverse complement strand
AGTATTGACTCACAGTCCATGACTTATGAAGGAATGAATATAAAGCTGACATTACAAAGAAAGGTTAAAAAAAACCTCAGAGGATATTGGGGTGCTATAGAGAAATATAGCTTAAGTGAGTAGTCAAAGACCTGACAAATAGAGCTTTACGTGGATAAATGTGAAGTTGTCCATTTTGACATGAAGAAAAGCTTTTTTAAAAAAATAGAGGGAGATTCCATAGTTCTGAGATGCAGTGGGATCAGTGTAACATTACCTAAATCACAAAGTGCTAGCAGACAGATACAGTACGTAATTAGGAAAGCGAATAAATGTTTTCCTTTTATCGTCGGGGAATTTAAACACAAAAGTAGAGAGCACCCACAGAAGAGACGAGAATGAAGGATTACTGTCTAAATGTCAGTGGTTGTCCATTTAAAACAGATCGAGAAGATTGGTGTTATCTCAAAATGTGGAAACTCTGACACGTTATTAAAGCAGAGCTATGGAATATTTTAAAGGCAAGGATGAATAGTTTATTGTTGAGAGAGGGATGGTGAAAGGTTTTCAGGGTAGGCAGGAATGTGGATTTAAAGTTACAATTAATGAGACATATTCATGTTGAATATCTAACCCATCCCTGTTTGTATGGGATGTGGCACGTTGATTAAACTGATAAATTGGAGTTTCAAATGACAAGATCCAACAAACAAGTTAATAATGCTGAAATCCTCCATCTTCAGAGCTTTTTCAATGGTTGAATTTTTCAAGTGTTTGTTTCAAATCACTTAATTTGTGCTGTAACACCAATTGTAGATTTGGAAACTGTGACACTTCCAAGGCAGAAGAGATTCCAGTAATGAATGCATGATCACAAAGAAAATTTTAGTCCAATGTGTGACTTAATTAAGTTTCATCTAGAACGCAACAATGTGAAAGAAAATTAATGCCACTTCCTGGAAGTTCTATGGAGAGTCTTCTGTATGAGTACATGCCACAGCAATGCAACAAACACCAACCTACGGCAGTCACATTAACAAGATTGCTTTAATATGTCTATAATGTTTGCATTTTTCTGGGAGATTGGAGATTTGTTGTGGTTCTGTTCGCCGAGCTGGAAATCTATGTTGCAAACGTTTCGTCCCCTGTCTAGGTGACATACTCAGTGCTTGGGAGCCTCCTGTGTAGCGCGTCTGTGGTGTTTCCTCCGGCATTTATAGTGGCCTGTCCCTGCCGCTTCCGGTTATCAGTTTCAGCTGTCCGCTGTAGTGGCCGGTATATTGGGTCCAGGTCGATGTGTTTGTTGATGGAGTTTGTGGATGAGTGCCATGCTTCGAGGAATTCCCTGGCTGTTCTTTGTTTGGATTGCCCTATAATGGTAGTGCTGTCCCAGTCGAATTCATGTTGCTTGTTGTCTGCGTGTGTTGCTACTAAGGATAGCTGGTCGTGTCGTTTCGTGGCTAATTGATGTTCATGGATGCGGAACGTTAGCTGTCTTCCTGTTTGTCCTATATAGTGTTTTGTGCAGTCCTTGCATGGGATTTTGTACACTACATTAGTTTTGCTCATGCTGGGTATCGGGTCCTTCGTTCTGGTGAGTAGTTGTCTGAGAGTGGCTGTTGGTTTGTGTGCTGTTATAAGTCCTAGTGGACGCAGTAGTCTGGCTGTCATTTCAGAGATGTTCTTGATGTATGGTAGTGTGGCTAGTCCTTTGGGTTGCGGCATGTCCTCATTTCGTTGTCTTTCTCTGAGGCATCTGTTGATGAAATTGCACCTGTATCCGTTTTTGGCGAATACCTTGTATAGGTGTTTCTCTTCCTCTTTTTGCAGTTCTGGTATGCTGCAGTGTGTTGTGGCCCTTTTGAATAGTGTCTTGATGCAACTTCCCCAGTGCTTGGGAGCCTCCTGTGAAGTGCTTCTGTGATGTTTCCTCCTGCATTCGGAGGAAATGCCGGAGGAAAGATCACAGAAGCCCTTCACAGGAGGCTCCAAAGCACTGGGGATGTCACCTTGACAGGGGACAAAACGACTGCAACACAAATTCCCAGCTCGGCGAACAGAACCACAACAACGAGCACCCGAGCTACAAATCTTCTCCCAAACTTTGAATAGTTGCGTCAATACAAAACCTTCAAAAGTGGTCAGTGTAAAATTGCTTGCCCATTCAATATTCAGACTCAGTTTTTAGTCGAACATTTAGATAGCTGAACTCTGAAGAAATGATAAAAACATTGAACGATTAGGGTTCCTATCTCCTCTGCTCCCCTCATTCCACCTGTGGTGTGTTTCAAATCCCCTATGAAAGTTTTAACGAAAAGACCTACTGTTTTCCATTGTTCCACTCCCTCTGGAAGTTGATCTACTTAATATATACAGTTGATCAAAGAATATAATACTGAATCCCTGAGCATCCAGAAATTTTATACCAGCCATCAGCCAATTGTGCATACAAGACCTAGCTTAAAAAGTCTTCTTTCATGACTAATTTCAGCTGCGTAAACTGTGAAGAACCGGGAAATCTAATTTCTCCAGGGACAGTTGCAGAAAATAAGTTTGCTCCAGTTTGTGTATAAATGATCATTGATTAAGAATTCAAAGATGTGAAAGGATATTGCTGGAGAGCTGTTGTTTAGATTGTTCAGGGGCTGCCTCTAAAAAGCATGTGACAGCAGTGCCACAAACACCTTTGCAGACCAGACCACAGCAATCGCACTGAATTTGCATCTCTAATGCTTGCTTTGTTCCTACAGATTGAAGCTCTTATTTAACTAGAACAACAGAAAGCATCCAAATAAAACGCGAAAGAATTGCGAATGCTATAAATCAGAAAGAAAAACAGAGTTGCTGGAAAAGCTAATGCTTTAAAACATCCAAATCTCTTCAGTGAAATGTTTCCCCTTCATCAGCCCGGTCCTGTACGTTTTACCTCCCAGTGAAATCTCTGGTCTGTACTGCAAGGGAAAATT
>NW_025207538.1:11608-13036 GCF_004010195.1 Chiloscyllium plagiosum | reverse complement strand
TCTGGACATTATCCAGGTTTGGGCAGACAAGTGACAAGTAATAGAAGTGCCAGGCAATGATCATATCTAACAAGAGAGAATGTAATCATCATCCTATGAGATCCAATGGCAATACCATCACTGAATCCCCCACCATCAACATCCTGGGTCTTATTATTAACCAAAAACTGAACTGCTCTAGCTACGCAAATACTGTAGCTACAAGATCAGGTTAGAAGCTAAGAGTACTGCAGCAAGTAACTCACTTCTTGACTCTCCAGATCTTGTCCAACATCTACAGGTACAAGTCAGGAGTGTGATGGAACACTCCCCACTTGCCTAGATAGGATGCAGCTCCAACAACATTCAAGAAGCTTGACGTCATCCAGGACAAAGCAGCCCACTTGATAAGCACCAAAAACTCCAGCCCTTTCACCACTGACAAATGGTAGCAGCAGTGTGTACCATCTACAAGATGCACTGCAAAAGTTCACCAAAGCCCCTTAAACAGCAGCTTCCAAATTCACGAGCATTACCATCTTGAATGACAAGGGCAGCAGATATATAAGAATACCATCATCTGCAAGTTGCCCATGAAGAGGGGAGTGGTTGCAATATTGATCAAGGACTCAATTATATCAGTGAAGAGTGATGATATTTGAAAAGGATCATCAAATGGAGTGAGATGAGCAGAAGTGAAAATCCCAAAGGGGGGCCAACGGGCTGTTGAGTGTGTGTGGATAGGGAGACATGGAAGATCAAATGTGTCATCAAATTACAGAGAAAGGTAAGAAAAATAAGGCAGTAATAGTTGGCAATTTTAACCACTATTATGGACTAGGCCACACCACTCAAAACATTCTTAAGCAGGCAGTGCAGACCATAACATTGCAATTTGTTTCGATAAGTATACAGTGAAAATTATCCAGATTAAGTTAGCGAATTTGACTACCTGGTTTAAAACAGACAAAAAAATTTATTCACAAAATTACACAATGAAACATGAAGAACAGAATAAAGAACCCCTGCAGAACTCAGTCTATCCAAACAAGACTTAAGTATGTTGTTCTGAATAGACACAACAGTCCCAATAAGCAAACCCACTTTAAAACACAGTACAAAAAAGAGACAGATGCTTACAAGTTGAAGTTAGGAGGGCAGAAGAGAGAGTTTCCACACAGCTCACTGTTGAACTCCCAACCAGTTCTGGACTGAACTAAACTGCTCAGCTCAGCTCAGCTAGAGAGCCGACCATTCCTCTTTCTTTATACAGGTCACTTCTAAAACATGGCCACTTTGGCCTGAACTCTCATCTGTTTACATATAAATATAAAGGCCTCTCAATACCCTTTCATCTCTGTACTAAACCAGACTGATCGGAGCCCCGCCTGGTTTATCACCCCTCTGAAACAAATCAAGGACAGAATCTCCTTGAGCCAAGGAACAGCT
>NW_025207538.1:0-10068 GCF_004010195.1 Chiloscyllium plagiosum | reverse complement strand
CACTCTCTGAGACACACTGTGACACTCTCTGACATACTCCGACACCCTCTGACAAACTGTGACCCTCCCTTTTCTTCTCTGAGACACGTTTACACTCCCTGACTCTCTCTGACACTCTCTGAGACACACTGTGATACTCTCTGACTCACTCTGAGACACATTGTGACACACTCTGATACTATTTGAGACAGGCTGCAACAATCTCTGACAGACCATGATACTCTGTGACACTCTCGGACCATATCCGACACATTCTGAGAAACACTGTGACACTCTCGGACACTCTCTGACACTATCCCAGGCAGACTGTGACACTCTCTGACAGACTGTGATACACTGTGACACTCTGACTCTCCCTGACACTTTCTGAGACACACTGTGACACTCTTCGAACAACTGGGATTCTCTCTGACACTCTCTGACTCTCTCTCTCTCTGACACTCTCTAAGACACACTGTGACAATCTATGACACACAGTAACCCTTTCTAAGACACTGTGATACTTTCTGACACTCTCTGATACACACAATATCCAACTCTGTCTCTCGTTGAGACATTATATCACTCTCTCTCTCTCTCTCTCTCTCTCTTTGAGACACTGTAACACTCTGGGACAAACTGTGACACTCTTACACGCTGTGACACACTATGAAACTCTCTGACACTTCCTAACACACACTGTGACATTCTCAGACATACCGGGACACACTGTGACACTCTCTGACACACTGTGACACTTTCCCACTCTCTGAGACACGCTGTGAAACAATCTGACCTTCTCTGACATTCTCTGAGACTCAGTATGACACACAGTGACACTCTCTGAGATATACTGTGACACGTTCTCACTCTCTGAGACACACTGTGAAACAATGTGACCCTCTCTGACACTCTCTGAGACTCAATATGACACACTGTGACACTCTGAGGAAGGCGATGACACTCTGACACACTGTGACGCTCTCTGACAGACTGTGGCATTCTCTGTCAGACTGTGCAACACTGTGACACTCTCTGGCACTTTCTGAGACACACCGTGACACTCTCAGACCGACTGTGACACACTGTGACACTATCTGATACACTGTGATACTCTCTGAGACACACTGTGACCCTGTCTGACAATCTCTGAGACAAACTGAGACACTTTCTGCAAATTTCTGAGACACACTGTGACACTCTCTGACACAGAGTGAGATTCTCTGAGACATTGTGAAACTGTTTGCGACACACAGTGACACTCTCTGAGACACTGTGTTACTCTCTGAGGCGCTGTGACTCTCTGTGACACTGTGACCCTGTCTGACACTCTCTGCGACACACTGTGACACTTTCTGTCTCCCCCTCTCTCTGAGACACACTGTGACACTCTCTGACTCTCTCAGACACACTCTGAAACACACTGTGACATTCTCTGAAAGACTGTGACACTCTCTGACTCTCTCAGACATTCTCTGACGCACTGTGACAATCTGTGACACACTGTAACGCTCTCTGACACACAGTGACACTGTCTGACACTCTCTGGGACAAACTATGACACTTTATGTCTCTCTCTGAAACATACTGTGACACTCTCTGACGGACTGTGACAATCTCTGACTCCCTCAGACACTCTCTGACACACTGTGACAATCTGTGACACACTGTAACGCTCTCTGACACACGGTGACACTGTCTGATACTTTCTGAGACAAACTGTGACACTCTCTGAGTCTCTCTGAGACACAGAGTGACACTCTCTGAATCTCTGACTCTGAGACACATTGTAACACTCTCTGACTCTCTCTCGCTAACTCACTGTGACACTCTCTGAGGCACACTGTGACACTCTCTGACAATCTGACTCTGAGACACTTGTGACACTCTCTGACTCTCTCTCGCTGACTCAATGTGACACTCTCTGAGGCACACTGAGACACCCTCTGACAATCTGACTCTGAGACACCTTGTGACACTCTCTGACTCTCTCTCGCTGACTCAATGTGACACTCTCTGAGGCACACTGAGACACCCTCTGACTCTCTCTCTGAGACACACTGTGACACACTATGACACATTGTGACACTTTCGGAGGCATTGTGTAACAGTCTGAGACGCACTGTGACACTTTGTGACTCCCTCTGACACTCTCTGAGACAAACTGTGAAAACCGGTGAGTCACTGAGACTCACTGTGACATTCTCTGAGACACACTGTGGCACTCTCTGAGACACACTGTGAAACTCTCTGAATCTCTCTGACACTCTCTGAAACACACTGTAACACTCTGACAGACTGTGTCATTCTCTGCGCCACAGTGTGACACTCTCTGACACACTGTGACACTCTCTGACATACGGTGACATTCTCTGAGACACTGTGACACTCGCTAATACACACTGTGACACTTTCTGTCTCTCCATCACTCCCTGGGACACACTGAGACACTCT
This sequence comes from Chiloscyllium plagiosum, assembly GCF_004010195.1. Classification (NCBI taxonomy): domain Eukaryota; kingdom Metazoa; phylum Chordata; class Chondrichthyes; order Orectolobiformes; family Hemiscylliidae; genus Chiloscyllium; species Chiloscyllium plagiosum. The sequence goes on along the minus strand of NW_025207538.1, from coordinate 7,635 downwards.
CTGAGACACACTGTGACAATCTCTGACATACTCTGACACTCTCTGACAAACTGTGACCCTCCCTTTTCTTCTCTGAGACACTTTTACACTCCCTGACTCTCTCTGACATTCTCTGAGACACACTATGATAATCTCTGACTCTCTCTGAGACACATTGTGACCCTCTTTGATACTATTTGAGACAGGCTGTAACAATCTCTGACAGAACGTGATACTGTGTGACACTCTCGGACCATATCCGACACACTCTCAGGCACACTGTGACACTCTTGGACTCTCTCTGACACTCTCTAACACTATCTCAGACAGACTGTGACACTGTCTGACAGACTGTGATGCACTGTGACACTGCCTGACTCTCCCAGACACTTTCTGAGACACACTGTGACACTCTTTGAACACACTGGGATTCTCTCTGACTCTCTCTGACTCTCTCTCTCTGACACTCTCAGACTCTTTCTGGGACACACTGTGACAATCTCTGACACACAGTAACCCTTTCTAAGACACTGTGACACTTTCTGACACTCTCTCAGACACACAATTACCAACTCTGTCTCTTGCTGAGACACTGTATCACTCTCTGTCTCTCTCTCTCTCTCTGAGACACTGTAACAATCTGGGACAAACTGTGACACTCTGACGCAATGCGACGCTTTCTGACTGAATGTGACACTCTCTGGCAGACTGTGACACACTATGACACCCACTGACACTTCCTGAGACACACTGTGACACTCTAAGACATACTGCGACACACTGTGACACACTCTGGCACACTGACATTCTCTGATACACTGTGACACTCTCTTCGACACACTGTGACACTTTCTCAGTCTCTGAGACACACTGTGAAACAATCTTACCCTCTCTTACATTCTCTGAGACTCAGTATGACACACCGTGAAACTGTGGGACAGTCAATGACACTCTGACACACTGTGGCACTCTCTGACAGGCTGTGCAACACTGTGACTCTCTCTGACACTTTCTGAGACACACTGTGACACTCTCAGACCTACTGTGACACACTGTGATACTATCTGATACACTGCAACACTCTCTGAGACAAACCGTGACCCTGTCTGACACTCTCTGAGACAAACTGAGACACTTTCTGCAAATTTCTGAGGCACACTCTGACACTCTCTAACTATCTCTCTGACATACTGTGACTCTCTCTGTCATAGAGTGACAGTCTCTGAGACATTGTGAAACTGTTTGAGACATACAGTGACACTCTCTGAGACACAGTGTTACTCTCTGATACACTGTGACTCTCTCTGTGACACTGTGACCCTTTCTGACACTCTCTGTGACACACTGTGACACTCTCTGTCTTCCACTCTCTCTGAGACACACAGTGACACTCTCTGACTTTCTCAGACACTCTCTGAAACATACTGTGATACTCTCTGACAGACTGTGACACTCTCTGACTCTCTCAGACCCTCTCTGATGCACTGTGAAAATCTGCGACTCACTGTAACGCTCTCTGACACACTGTGACGCTGTCTAACACTCTCTGAGACAAACTGTGACACTTCCTGTCTCTCTCTGAGACACACTGTGACACTCTCTGACTCTCTCAGACACTCTCTGAAACACACTGTGACACTCTCTGACAGACTGTGACACTCTCTGACTCTCTCAGACACTCTCTGACACACTGTGACAATCTGCGACTCACTGTAACGCTCTCTGACACACTGTGACACTGTCAGACACTCTCTGAGACAAACTATGATGCTCTCTGACACTCTCTGAGACACAGAGTGACACTCTCTGACTCTCTGACTCTGAGAAACATTGTGACATTCTCTGACTCTCTCTCGCTGACTCACTGTGACACTCTCTGAAGCACACTGCGACACTGTCTGACACTCTCGGAGACACACTGAGACACTATCTGGCTCTCTCTGACACTCTCTGAAACACACTGTAACACTCTGTGACCGACTGTGACATTCTCTGTGCCACACTGTGACACTCTCTGACACACTGTGACACTCTATGACTGACTGTGACACTCTGACATACGGTCACATTCTCTGAGACACTGTGACGCACTCTGATACACACTGTGACACTTTGTGTCTCTCCCTATCTCTGAGCCACACTGTGACACTCTCTGAGTCACGCTGTGATACTCTTTGACACTCTCTGACAAATTGTGACGCTCTTATTTCTTCTCTGAGACACTGTGACACTCCCTGACTCACTCTGTCACTCTCTGAGACACACTGTGATACTCTCTGACACTCTCTGAGACACAATGTGTCACTCTCTGATACTATTTGAGACAGGCTGTAACACTCTCTGATAGACTGTGATGCACTGTGACCCTCTGCGACTCTCCCTGACACGTTCTCAGACACACTGTGACAAACTCTACCCTCACTAACATTCGCTGAGACACTCTGTGATACTCACTGAGATAGACTGTGAAACACTCTGACCCTCTTTGCCACACTCTGAGACACACTGTGGCACTCCCTGTCTTTCTCTGACACTCTCTAAAACACACTGTGATACTCTCTGACTCGCTCTGACATTCTCTGAAACACATTGTGAAACTCTCTGACTCTCTCAGACACTCTGAAACACACTGTTACACTCTCTGACAGACTGTGACACTCTCTAACACTCTCAGACACACTCACTCTGAGACTCACTGTGACATTCTCTGAGACACACTGTGACAAACTCTACCCTCACTAACACTCTCTGAGACACACTGTGATACTCACTGAGATAGACTGTGAAACACTCTGACCCTCTCTGCCACACTCTGAGACACACTGTGGCACTCCCTGTCGTTCTCTGACACTCTCTCAAACACACTGTGATACTCTAGACTCGCTCTGACATTCTCTGAAACACATTGTGAAACTCTCTGACTCTCAGACACTCTCTGAAACACACTGTGACACTCTCTGACAGACTGTGACACTCTCTAACACTCTTAGACACACTCACTCTGAGACTCACTGTGACATTCTCTGAGACACACTGTGAGACTTTATGACATTCTCTGCCACTCTCGGAGACACACTGCGACACTCTCTGAGACACACTGTGACACTCACTGACTCTCTCTGAGACACTTTGTCACACCCTCTGACTCTCTCTGAGACACACAGTGATACTCTCTCTGAGACGCAGTGTGGCACTCTCTGAGACATACTGTGACACTCTCTGAGACACACTGTGACATTCACTGATTCTCTCTGAGACACATTGTCACACTCTCTGACTCTCTCTGAGACACACAGTGATACTCTATCTGAGACACAGTGTGGCACTCTCTGACTTCCTCTGACTCTCTCGCTGACACACAGACAATCTCTGAGACACACTGTGGCACTCTCTGAATCACTCACTCTGACATACTGTGACACTCTCTGAAACACAGTGACACTCTCCGAGACATTGTGAAACTGTCTGAGACACACAATGACACTCTCTGACTCTCTCTCTCTGAGCCACTGTGACACTCTTTGAGTCACTGTGACACTCTGAAACACAGTGACACTCTCCGAGACATTGTGAAACTATCTGAGACACACAATGACACTCTCTGACTCTCACACTGAGCCACTGTGACACTCGCTGAGCCACTGTGACACTTTTTGATACTCTCTGTCACACTCTGTCTCTCTCTCTCTCTGAGATACACTGTGACACTCTCTGACTCTCTCAGACACTCTCTAAAACACACTGTGACACTCTCTGACAGACTGTGTCACTCTCTGAGACTCCCAGACACTCTCTGACACACTGCGTCAATCTCTGACACACTGTGGCACTTTTTAACACTCTCTGAGACACACTGTGACACTGTCTGACACTCATAGACAAACTGAGACACATTCTGCAAATTTCTGAAACACACTGTGACACTCTCCGACTCTCTCAGACACTCCCTGATACACACTGTGAGACACTCTGTGACACTCTCTGACTATCTCTCTGACATACTGTGATTCTCTTTGACACAGGGTGGCACTCTCTGAGATATTGTGAAACTGTCTGAGACACTGTGACTCTCTCTGTGACACTGTGACCCTTTCTGACACTCTCTGTGTCACACTGTTACATTCTCCCTCTCTGTGTGACACACTGTGACACTCTCTAACTCTCTCAAAGACTCTCTGAAACACACTGTGACACTGCCTGACAGACTGTGACTCTCTTTGACTCTCTCAGACACTCTCTACACACTGTGACAATCTCTGACACACTGTAACACTCTCTGACACACTGTGACACTGTTTGGCACTCTCTGAGACAAAGTGTGACATCTTTTGTCTCTCTCTGAGACACAATGTGACACTTTCTGACTCTCTCAGACAATCTCTGAAAAGCACTGTGACACTCTCTGATTCTCTCAGACACTCTCTGAAACACAACTGTGGCACTCTCTGACAGAATGTGACACTTTCTGACTTTCTCAGAAACGCTCTGACTCACTGTGACAATCTCTGACACACTGTGACACTTTCTGACACACACTGAGACACACTGTGACACTCTCTGAGACACACTGTGACACTCTCTTTCTCCCGCTGAGACGTTGTGACGCTCCCTGTTTCTCTCTCTCGCTCTGAGACACCTTGTGACACTGTCTGACTCGCTTTGACACTATCTGAGACAGACTGTGACACTCTATGACAGACTGTGACGCACTGTGACACTCTCTGGTTCTTTCCGACACTCTGAGACACACAGAGACTCTCTCTGACACACTATGACACTCTCTGATAGATTGTGACACTCTCTGACAACACTGTGACATTCTCTGGCTCTCTCTGACACTCTCTGAAACACACTGCGACTCTCTCTAACTCTCTCTGACACTCCCTAACACTCTCTGAAACACACTGTAACACTCTCTGACACTCTCAGAGACACACTGTGACACTCTCTGACTCGCTCGGACAGTCTGAGACACACTATGACACTCTCTGACAGTCTGTGACACACTGTAACACTCTCTGACTCTCTCTTAGACACACTGTGACATTCTCTGACTCTCTCTCTGACACATTGTGACAATCGCCGACATACTGTGACACTCTCTGACACACTGGGACAATCTCTGACTTTCTCTGACACTCTCAGGGACATACTATGACACCCTCTGACTCTCTCGGACACTGCCTAATCTACACGGTGACACTCTCTGATAGACTGTGACACACTGTAACACTTTCTAAGACACTGGGACACTTTCTGGCACTCTCTGATACACACAGTAAACAACCCTGTCCCTCTCTGAGACACTGGGACACTGGGACAAACTGGGACACTCTGAGACACACTGTGACATTCTCTGACACTTCGTGAGACACACTTTGACACTCTCAGACCGACTGTGACACACTGTGACACTCTGTGACACACTGTGACATTCTCTGATACACTGTGACACCCTCAAAGACACACTGTGACATTTTCTGACTCTCTCTGACTCTATGAGATCCACTGTGACACACTCCGACCCTCTTGGACACTCTCTGAGACACACTGGAACACTCTCTGACTCTCTCCAAAACATACTGTGAAACTCTCTGATAGACTCTGACTCACTGTGACATTCTCTGATAGACTGTGACATTCTCTGACTCTCTTTGAGACGCACTGTGACACTGTCTGACTCTCTCTGAGACACACTGTGACACTCTCTCAGACACACTGTGAAACTCTCTGACACACTCTCTGACACACTGTGGCACTCTCTGAGACATTGTGAAACTGTCTGATACACAATGTAACATTTTGTGACTCCCTCTGACACTCTGAGACGGACTGTGACACTCTGGGACACACTGTGACACCATGTGAGTCGCTCTCTGACACAGCTTGACACTCTCTGAGATACACTGTGACACACTCTGACACGCACTCAGACACACGTGACCATCTCTGACTCTCTCTCTCTGACACACTGTCACACTTATGACACTCTGAAACAACTGTAATACTCTCTCACTATCTCTCTGACACAGAGTGACACACTTTAACACTCTCCGACTCTCTCTCTCTGACACAATGGGACACTCTCTGAGACACTGTCACCATCTCTGAGACACTGTGAGTCTCTCTGAGACAGTGTGACACTTTCTAGCACTCTCTGAAACACACTGCGACACTCTCTGACACTCTCAGACACTCTCTGAAACACACTGTAAGACTCCCCGACAGAATGTGACACTCTCTGACTCACTCAGAGACTCCCTGACACACTGTGACAATGTCTGACACACCGTGACACTTTCTGACACTCTGAGACACACTGTGACACTCTCTGTCTCCCACTGACACACTGTGACGCTCTCTGTCCTTCTCTCTCTCCGAGGCACCCTGTGACACTGTCTGACTCGCTTTGACATTATCTGAGACAGACTGTGACACTCTATGACAGACTGTGACACACTGTGACACTCTCTGACAGACTGCGACACACTGTGATACTCTCTGGCTCTCCATGACACTCTCTGAGACATAATGTGACTCTCTCTGACACAGTGGGACGCTCTCTGACTTTCTCTGACACTCTCTGAGACACACAGAGATACTCTGAGACACACTTTGACACTCTCTGACTCTCCTCTGACTCACTGTGACAATCCCTAACACACTGCGACACTCTCTGACACACTGGGACGCTCTCTGACTTTCTCCAACACTTTCAGAGACACACTGTGGCACTCTCTGACTCGCTCTGACACTCGCTGAAACACACTGCGACACTCTCTAACTCTGTCTGACATTCCCTTACACTCTCTGAGACACACTCTGACATTCTATGTCTCTCTCTCTGAAACACTGTGACAATCGCTGACATACTGTGACACTCTCTGACACACTGGGACAATCTCTGACTTTCACTGACACTCTCAGAGACACACTGTGACACTCTCTGACTCTCTCAGACACTCTCTAAAATACAATGAAACACTCTCTGATAGACTGTAACACACTGTAACACTTTCTAAGACACTGTGACACTTTCTGACACTCTCTGAGACACACAGTAACCAACTCTGTCTCTCCCTGAGACACTGTGACAGTCTGGGACAAACTGTGATATTCTGAGACACACTGTGGCACTCTCTGACATACTGAAACACACTGTGACACTCTCAGACACACTGCGACATTCTCTGATAGACTGTGACACTTTCTGACTCTCTCACAGACGCTCGGACTAACTGTGACAATCTCTGACACACTGTGACACTTTCTGACACTCTCTGAGACATACCGTGACACTATCTCCCGCTGAGACGTTGTGACGCTCTCGCTCTCCGTCTCTCTCTCTCTCTCTGAGGCACCTTGTTACATGGTCAGACTCGCTTTGACACAATCTGAGACAGACTGTGACACTCTATGACAGACTGTGACACACTGTGATACTCTCTGGCTCTATCTGACACTCTCTGAGACACACAGAGAGTCACTCTGACTCTGTCTGACAGACTGTGACACACTGTGAAACTCTCTGGCTCTCTCTAACCCTCTCTGAGACACACTGCGACTCTCTCTGACACACTGTGACGCTCTCTGACTTTCTCTGACACTCTCTGAGACACACTGAGACACTGTCGGACCCTCTCGGAGTTACACCGT